>NC_087182.1:17657380-17664880 GCF_035594125.1 Scylla paramamosain
AGAGAGAGAGAGAGAGAGAGAGAGGAGGAAGAGTGATAAGCAAACTTCCTGGACATGAGATGACACATCGGTAATTGATAACAGGACCGATAAGATTCAAGGGAAAGCAAAACGTTCGCAACTCGTAATTCAATTTAGGCAAGTTTCATCGCAAAATTGTAACGAAATCTGCGAGGTTCAAATTTAACGCTAACAGCCTAATTATTCCAATGTTGCAATACGAATGTTGTTATTTTACGTGTTATGAATAGAAAATAAGAAAAAAGAGGAGGGTGATTGGATGATGGTTAAAGTATAAAATAACATGCACATCTTGTATAAGAGAGAGAGAGAGAGAGAGAGAGAGAGAGAGAGAGAGAGAGAGAGAGAGAGAGAGAGAGAGAGAGAGAGAGAGAGTATTTGTATTTAAAGATCATTTGAACCATATATCTATAGCATTTAGGAAAAGAAAAAGACATTGCGTAATAAAGAATAAATACACATATATAATTAAACAAAGTATCGTATCAAAAATCTATAGGAAATATCGTACAGCTTTCGTAATTATCTAACATCTTCACATAATTAGAACGAATCCACTTTGCTTCACGTTATCGAAAAAGAAAGCACAGCACAGTTATTGGATAAAGGCAGTAAAACCATCTCCTTTACCTAACACTGGTTCATTTCACCGAGAAGGTAGACGTGGTGAACAAGTAAAGGGTTTCTAAATACAAATAAACTTCAGAAATGCTTTGCTATCCTACCTCGACTATTTTCAAAGGCCACGGAGGTAATCAGCCGGATTCTCAAAATTGTTTCTCCTATTGATAATGAAGAAATCTTGTTAATCTGTCACTAGAGCCATAAGAACATCCTTAAGGAACGGTGTCACTTTAGCTAGAGCCTCTAGTAAGTAGTGGAGGAGCGGTGCAGAGTCTTAGCATTTGAAGTAAGAAGGTTCTAGCATCTAGCATAGCATATCTAATTCATTGTTTCGTGTATTTTCATTGCTTAAGACAAATAAATGAATGAAATAATAGATAGATGGATAGATAAACAATATAGCCAAAGTATTATGTATTGTGTAAACTGATAACATAGAAAGAAATATATATATACTGTTATGTCTGTCATTTCCAGTTCTATCAGCACTTGTTAGTAGAATAAAAAGCAAAGGAGAAATGCCACACTACACAAGCTATCAAAGTGAAGGAAATATTACTACCACTCATTAATTAAACCACAGAAATCTGTCTCCATTGTGGTATTCTCATAACAGAAAAAAAAAATAAAATAAAGAAAAAAAAAATAGGAGGAACAGCAATGATCGGTACCTTGACTCAAATTTAAAGGGGAGAAGCATGCATACAACCACCACTTTACTTATCAAAATAGAGAGAGGAAAAAATACCCTGAAAAAAAAAAAGACAAATAAATAAACGAACCGTAAGACAATCCACACATCTTACATACAAATCATCTCACAAAAAAAGAGACAAAGAAGGAAAAGGAAATCAGAATTCAAACCTTAAAAAAAAAAAAAAAAAAAAATAGCTGAAACAATATAGGCACGTATTCTCCAGCATTCCCGCGCTCCACCCACGTTTTCCAGCCTGGGGGAAGGTAAGCGGTCATCGGGTGTACTGTGGCCCGACCGCGGAGGGTGAGTGGCTGGGTGGATCGGTTGAATGCATGAGGGTGGCCAGAGTCTGTAGGAGGAGCGAAAGGCCAGGAGGTGGGCGAGGAGGGGCTGGGGAGAAACAAGGTTGTTGGCTGTAACATTCAACGCGTTAGTCTGACCTTATGTTGGCGTGGTGAGGCGGGCAGGACCTGTGAGTGTGTGTGTGTGTGTGTGTGTGTGTGTGTGTAAGCTTTGTTCTCTCTCTCTCTCTCCTCTCTCTCTCTCTCTCTCCTCTCTCTCTCTCTCTCTCTCTCTCTCTCTCTCTCTCTCTCTCGCTCTCTCTCTCTCTCTCTCTCTCTCTCTCTCTCTCTCTCTCTCGTGTTTTCGCTTCATTCATCACCATCATCATCGTCATCATCTGCTTTACTTCATCTCTGGATGGATGAAGTGGAGGAATATCTCTCTCTCTCTCTCTCTCTCTCTCTCTCTCTCTCTCTCTCTCTCTCTCTCTCTCTCTCTCTCTCTCTCCCCAGTAAATGTATTTCCATCGGACGAATATTGCGCTACATGAAAGTACTGTACATCTATCGTTATTTTTCGTCCCATTCTGACCTCAAATTTTTACCCTCCCTGGAGCGCAGTGCTAAAATTTATCGATACACGAATATTGTCCTCTGTGAGATGCTGGCCACGTGGTATTTGCATTTAATAAGTTAATATACTAGATGCAAGAGGAGGAGGAGGAGGAGGCGTGGCAAGAATGAAGAGGAGCGGTAGAAAAAGGAAAGGAGAAATAGAAAGAGGGGGAAGGAGACGTGACAAAAAGGAAGAAGAGTAATAGAAAAAGGAAAGGAAGCAGAAAGAGGAGAAACAGAAAGAGAAGGAATGCAGAGAGAGAGAGAAGTAATTGAAAAAAATAGGAAAGGAGAAATAGAAAGGAGTGGAAGAGAGGAAGAGAATAAAAAAAACGAAGAAAGGGAGAAATAATGGGGAAGGATGAGAGGAAGAGGAGTAAAAATATGATAATATAATATACATAAAAATAAGCAAATTTAAGGAGAGGAAGAGAGAAAGAAAAAATAGTAGGAGGAGGAAGAAAGGAAGGGAAATGAGGATTAGACAAAAGAGAATATAAAGGGAGGAGGAGGAAAAGTAGCAAATACGTGGAAGGTGATAGAAAACGAAGATAATCAGAAAACGGAGGAAGGAAGAGAGAACAAAAGGATGATCAGACAAAAGGGAAGGAGAGGGAAAGGAAAACAGGAAGAAAAGGCGAGAAATAAAATGACAAAACGAAAAGGCAAGCAGAAAACGGAGGGAAGAAGAAGAAGAAGAAGAAGAAGAAGAGAGAGAGAGAGAGAGAGAGAGAGAGAGAGAGAGAGAGAGAGAGAGAGAGAGAGAGAGAGAGAGGAATGGGAAAGGAGGATTAGACAAAAGAGAAGATGAAAGGAGGAGGAAGAAAAGCAGGAAGAAAAGACGGGAGAGAAAAGTGACAGAAAATGGAGAAGGCAAACAGAAAACGAAGACATTTCAAGGATCCAACCTTCAAACTGTCACCGAAACGTGTATATTTGAATGTCAATGACGCGATGCTCTTTTTTTTCTTCTTTTTTTTTCATAACTTCCCGTCCTTCTTTTTTTTTTTATTGTTGTCCTGCTTGAACTGTTACCCCACCAGCTGTTAAATGTCAGAGAGAGAGAGAGAGAGAGAGAGAGAGAGAGAGAGAGAGAGAGAGAGAATCTTTCGTATCGCCGCACTTACACCACCGTCTCTCTCTCTCTCTCTCTCTCTCTCTCTCTCTCTCTCTCTCTCTCTCTCAAGAGTGAGTGGCACTCGAGGAAAGATTATCAACCATCTCTCTCTCTCTCTCTCTCTCTCTCTCTCCTCTCTCTCTCTCTCTCTCTCTCTCTCTCTCTCTCTCTCTGAACAAAACCCAGAAAGTAAAGTAACAAATCCAACTTTTGATATTTTTTCCCATTATTTTTCAGACATTTGTCACCGTCCCTTACTGACATGATAAATAAATTAACAGGGATTGAATATTCGAACCTTATACTCAATACATGGGAACTTTTTGCAGTACTGTGTGTTTTTACATGCGTGTTTTTTTTTTTTTTTTTATTATTATTTATACGTCCACCAGATGGCAAGAGAATATAATGAGAGGGTTTTGTTTTATTGCGCATCTTTTGTATTTATTCATTATTACGTTATTATTTTATTGTATTCGTTTTCGTGGTGTTTAATTGCGGTATCTTTTATTTCCCTTATTTGTTGTTACGTTGTCGTTTTATGTTCGTTGTTATTATAAACAGTTGTCTTTATTTATTTTTATTCATGGCATCATTTAACTTAATTTATACTCACTGTTACACCAAGCTAATGTGTATCTTCATATAATTCGTTTGTTATTACCACATACACGTATTGCACTACATTTTTTTATTCATTTATTTAGTTACATTAATTCTATATTGCATTCTTCTCATTAGTCCGTGTTTCATTTTGATAACATTTTTTCGTACTGTTGGTTTTGTGTATTAATTTACCTATTTATTAAACACTACTGCTATATAACCCTAGATCCTTATTGTTGCCACCCATACAGTACTGCTATTTAGACACTACATCCCTATTGAAGTAAAAATTAGTGTGTTTTTTAACGAATGGGTGATCTTGGCATGAAAACCTTAAGAAAACCATTCGGATTTGAAAGCTGGGTTTTACCACCGTCTGTCACTCTAGAGAGGAAGTTATATCGTAGCTCAAGCCGTATATGATAACATTCTCCCGGATATGAGAGAGAGAGAGAGAGAGAGAGAGAGAGAGAGAGAGAGAGAGAGAGAGAGAGAGAGAGAGAGAGAGAGAGAGAGAGAGAGAGAGACGTGCTTTACTGAATGTCGGCGTGAATTTTGTAATAACGATATGGGTTTTTTTCGTTTGCGTAATTCAGTGTCTTGTATTTGATAACCGAGAGTTTACAGCAGATAAACTTAAACGGATGTGTTACTTTTGCTGACCAAGAGTGAATAAAGTAAGTAATAATAAGGCCTAATGAGTTTTTTGTGTGACTTTTGGTGAACAAGAGTCAATTTCAAAGGAACACGAAGCCTAAAGGACCCGCTGCTTTTAAGAGTGAATTTGGTATAAAGTTTGTTGAATCTGCTGAAAGGAAATGACAAGTTTAGGTCCATCCGCAGGTAACAACAACATCCTAACCTTTTAAAACATCCTCAACAAACAAATACCAACCGGAACTTTCAATCTTAGACTTCAGTGATAAAAACCCGAGTAGAGAATACACGAGAAGGAAAGATAGAGGGAAGTCAGACTGCGAGAGAGAGAGAGCGAGAGAGAGAGAGAGAGAGAGAGAGAGAGAGAGAGAGAGAGAGAGAGAGAGAGAGAGAGAGAGAGAGAGAAAATTGAACACAAGGTCTATTTGGTATTTTTAATGGGCGAGTGAAATTAATGAAGTTTGGTACATCTATTGTATCTATTGCTTATAAAGATTAAGATTTTTGTACATAGTCTACATCATTCAAATAGAGAGATATATATTGTTGGGATTTATATTGGATTACATTTATAGTACTCTTGATCATAAAAAAAAAAAATCGTATTAAGGTTGCTATTATATTATTAATGTGTAGTGTCATTGTGTCTTCATTGTCACGGTCTATTAAAATTCTATTCGATTCTATTCATACCCATAAACTGCATTCCCTATAACATGCACTTCTAATTTCGAAAACCTACCTTAAAACTATTCAATTCGTACTCATAAACTGCATTTCCTATAACACTATCATTATATACACTCAGCTTTAAACTCTCTTCAGCTCGTATTCATAAACTGCATTTCTTATTTTACACTTATCTGAAAACTTACTTTAAAACTCTATTCAACTCATAAATTGCATTCCATATTACTCTTCTAATCTTATAACTTACCTTAATTAATTGACCCTTTCACTTCAATATGAAACAGTTTAACAGCACAAGAATTAATGCATGAAATCTTTATAAGCATCTACAAGAAAGTAAGGGGATATAAAAAAAAGAACCGATTTGCAATTCCTAGGTAGTTTAAAGACTGGAGGTGATGTCTCAGATGCCTCAGAGTGATCAGTAAATAATAATAATAATAATAATAATAATGATAATAATAATAATAATAAAATGTACCAGATAGCAATATAGGATTAAAATTCATTTCGACTCCTACTCCACACCTAATTTCAAAACTCATCTGCACCCCGCAATGTTTGTAAATTTGAATCACTGTTACCACACCGAACTCATTATTGAACTCACTCACTATAGACGACTTTGTACTGAGTCAAAAAACACTTTAATTCCTTCCAGCGTACTGAAGCTCGTTGCATACAGGATGAGTGACGGGGAAAACTGGCTTGTATCTTGTTAATTATGATGGTATTAATTGAACGAGGCTGTAGTAGTAGGCTAGGCTTGTGTGAATTATTTGATGAGTGAGGGGTTATAATATAGAATGGTTCCGTACACACACACACACACACACACACACACACACACACACACACATGATAAAAAAAAAAACTTAAATATAGTATAATAACTAGGTGTAATGGAACAATAAAGATAAACACATGAAAATAGTAGAAAGTAACATACAAAGGAGACATTAATATATATTTCACTGCTGTTATAATTACATTTAAAGCCGTAAGGGAAAGTAGATGCCTGAACAGTTAAGTAAATGAATAGTTGAACAAGTTAATAAACGAAGAGTGAAATTATGATAAAAAAAAACTAACCTAGACACATTGCTAAATATGTAAATAGTGAACATTAAATAAACAAAAAGATAAATAGTTAAATAAACCCAGTCATTGCACGTTTCAACCAAATATCAATGACAGAAAAGCATTAAAAAAGCGAAGGCAGAATAGGAGAGGCAAAAGAGACGTGAAATCCCTCCTCGACCTGCCTCCCGTCTTGTTTGCAGTGAGTCATGATTCATCAATAACGATCAGGAGGAGCAAACAGAGAGTGGTGGTGATGGTGGTGGTCTGCTCGGCCCTCTCAAGGTCATCGGCCGCACTCCTCCCTTCCTTCCTTTCCTTCTTTTCCTTCCTTTCCTTCCCCGCTGTCTGTCCAAGCTTTCTTTCCGAGTTTCCTTTCCCTCTTAATCCTCGACCGCTCTTACTGTGTCCATACCGGCGGAAGCGGATGTTATGCTAGCGATAAACTCTTTTCTAAACGCCCTTATATCAGATTTCGGGCTGCAGAGCTGACCCACAGTGATAAAAACGAGAGTAACGGAAGGGCAAATGGTATGAATAATTTAGCTAGGCCCCGTGATGATCATATTGGAATGTCAACCCTTCCTAACCGTCACTGCCAAACTTCCATTGGTAATTCCAGCATGTTACCTCTGAAATGGTGGAATGTGCAAGTAGATGAGAGAAGAGAGAAGTTACTGGGTTTTCGTGGTGATTATATTAGAATATGAACCCCTTTTAACTCCCACTGCCAGATTTTAGTTGGTAATTCTAACATGTTGCCTCGAAAATTATAGAATATAGTACTAGTAAATGTGAGAAGTGAGAGGTTACAAGGTTTTCCGTGGTGATCACAAACTTCCATCGGTAATTTAATCATGTTGCCTCTTAAATGATAAAATGTACCAGTAGATGATAGAAGAGAGAAATTACTGGATTTTCGTGATCATATTGGGATCTAAACCTTTTTCTAATCTCTACTGTCAGACTTCAGTTGGTACTTCCGACATGTTGTCTCTAAAATGATGAAATATGCAAATCAGTAGACGAGAAAAGAGAGAAATTACTGGGTTTTTGTGGTGATCATATTGGAATCTCAACCCTCTCCTGACCCTCACTGTCAGACTTCAGTT
>NC_087182.1:17672380-17732380 GCF_035594125.1 Scylla paramamosain
CATACACTAAAATAAACACTCCTTTTCACAGACTAACAAAGATTTTTTTAATACACTAAGAAAGACGTTTTCTCTACCTCTTCCCTCTCCCTCTCTCTCTCTCTCTCTCTCTCTCTCTCTCTCTCCTCCTCTCTCTCTCTCTCTCCTCTCTCTCTCTCTCTCTCGTGCTAACAATGAAACCTTTTGACATTCTAATGCGGATGTTCTTGTGACGTCTTTGTTACTTTCAAGAACATTTTTTGAGGATATAACGAACGGGGAATATTTTGGTAATCAAGTAAAGAAAGATGAAAGCAGTACGTGGGTGTTTTAAAAGCCCCCACGTATGTAATGTAACAGTTTTTTTTTTTGGTGCTAAGATAAGATTTTTTTTCTTTATTGGTGTTGCAAATGTCACTGCTTCTTCTTCTTCTTATTATTATTATTCTTTCTTCTTTTTTCTTTTTCTTTTTCTTTTTCTTCCTCTTCCTCTTCTTCTTCTTTAGTTTTCAGGTTAAATATAAACAAATTAGGATAATCTTTCCCGCCCCTCCTCTCTTTTTTCTTTTTCTTTTTCTTCTTTTCTTCTTCTTCTTCTTCTTCTTTAGTTTTCAGGTTAAACATAAACAAATTAGGATAATCTTTCCCACCCCTTCTTCTTCTTCTTCTTCTTCTTCTCTCTTATCTTCTAATCCATCATCATTATCTTACACTTACCCTCCTATCATTTCTCCCCATCTCTCTCTCTCTCTCTCTCTCTCTCTCTCTCTCTCTCTCTCTCTCTCTCTCTCTCTCTCTCTCTCTCTCTCACTTCAAGATTCATTTCAATTACAATTTCTAACCGAGACTCAAAAAAAGACCAATCAAGAGACGCGGTGTAGGGAATGACGTGAAGGGAGACTAGTAGGGACTGGGAAGAGGGAGGAGGGAGTGGGAGGAGGGATTGGAAGGGAGGGACTGGAAGGGAGGTACTGGAAGAGGGATACTTGAAGGGAGGGGCTGGAAGGGAGGTTAGAAGCTACAGCCCCCTTTTCTCTTTCTCTCTCTCTCTCTCTCTCTCTCTCTCTCTCTCTCTCTCTCTCTCTCTCTGGTGTGGGCATGTGAGATTGACAGGTTGTGCAAATAGATGAAAAGTATCTGAGGTGGTTTATGTGTCATTTCCCCGTTAATTGTGTAGGTGTGTGTGTGTGTGTGTGTGTGTGTGTGTGTGTGTGTGGGTGTGGGTGGCTGGGTGTGGAAGTCAGGGTACGATAATTTGCAGTGAGTGTATGATTGTTTTTATGTTAAGGTACCACTGTTTATGTTCATGTTTTGAAGTGATTAAGTATTGATTTATCTGTCTATTTGTCTGTCTGTCTGTCTGTCTGTCTGTCTGTCTTTCAATCAGTCCAAATCAGCCATTATATCTGTTTGTTTGTCTGTCTTTCTGTTTTATTTGTCTGTTTATATCTATGTATTTATCTATATATCTTTCAGTCAGTCATTCATTCAGTTTATTTATCTATCTATCTGTCCTGTCTATCTATCTATCTATCTATCTATCAGCCAATTAATCAATCACTCAATCAATCTCTAACATCTATCTACCTGTCTACGTGTGTGTGTGTGTATGTGTGTATATATGCACGCAAACATGTACTAAATCAGTATGCATGCGTGTGTGGTGCGCTGAGGTGCTTCCAATAACACTACCAGCACCACCACCGCCACCACCACCGCTACCACCACCCCAATTATTATTTCCCCACGTTCTTTACTGCCAACGCTGGGGGAAGGGGCGGGGGAGTTCGGCACTTCATTCACTGGATTTACAGCAGCTACCGAGCAACACAGCCACAGTCGCACGATAGTCAATGCTTGCACAATCACGTTAGGTCATGTTCTGACATATATGGATGAACGTAATGTATCAGGTTTTCCGCTCTCTCTCTCTCTCTCTCTCTCTCTCTCTCTCTCTCTCCCTCTCTCTCTCTCTCTCTCTCAGCCATTATTGTGGTTAGTTGCAAATATTTATCTTTTTTTTCTTTCTCTGGTCTTAGAAACGTGTAAAGTATATTAGGTACTTGTGTGGACTCTCTCTCTCTCTCTCTCTCTCTCTTTCTCTCTCTCTCTCTCTCTCTCTCTCTCTCTCTCTCTCTCTCTCTCTCTCATTCGTAAAAAAAACAGCATTTGCATAATTATGATATTATATGAGAGAGAGAGAGAGAGAGAGAGAGAGAGAGAGAGAGAGAGAGAGAGAGAGAGAGAGAGAGAAAGCATGTATCCTTATAAGACCACACACACATACATACACACAAACACACTAACAAAACATACTAACACCACAATTCCCTACTTCTCTCTCTCTCTCTCTCTCACTCTCTCTCTCTCTCTCTCTCTCTCTCTCTCTCTCTCTCTCTCTCCTTCTGCAACACTTCTGCGTCGCATCTCCACTATCAAAAGGCTCTAGTTGAAGTTATACATATCTTTAATGATGTTTTTTTTACGGTTCTAGTAACAGATTAACAAGATTTCCGCATTATTACCAGGAGAAAGACCTTTGAGAACTCGGCTGCTCATCCGTGTGGCCTTTGAAAGCAGTGGCGATGAGAGAGCGAAGCGTTTCAGAATAAGAGCCTTTTTGATAAGTTACACGGGTTTTCAAGGTTGTTTTTGCGGTTCTGGTGACAGATTAAGAAGATTTCCGCATTATTAACAGGAGAAACACCCTTGAGAACTCGGCTGCTCATCCGTGTGGCCTTTGAAAGCAGTGGCGATGAGAGAGCGAAGCGTTTCAGAATGCTTGTCTTTGTATCTCCTTCATTTGTTCTCTAAGCAATGTCCCTGTAGTCAGAATCCGCCTCCTCAAGGTTAAAGAAGTCATCGAGCTGCCAGTGAAGGTCCTCGAAGGTTGGCCTGGAGGAGGGTGACCTGGCCCAGCAGAGGAGCATCATGTTGTACAGCTTGGTGGGGCACATGGCGGGACGCGGCATGCGATAGTCTCTCTCCAGCGCCTCGATCACCTCTGTGTTGTTCATGGCTGTGGGAGGAGGGGAGGTTGTGATGGTGGTGGTCGTGTTGGTGTGAAGGAATGGGTGTTATAGTGGTGGTGGTAGTGGTGGTTGTGGTAATAGTAGTAGTGGTAGTGGTAGTGGTAGTAGTAGTAGTAGTAGCAGTGGTAGTAGTAATAGTAGTAGTAGTTGTTGTTGTTGTTGTTGTTGTTGTTGTTGTTGTTGTAAGAGAAAGAGGACGAGTTGTAGTGAATAATAGTAGTAGTAGTTGTTATTGTAGTAGTGGTAATAGTAGTAGAAGTAGTAGTAGTAGTAATAGCAGTAGGAGTAGTAGTAGTTTTATCATCAAATGTTCCATAATATTTTCTCTTTCTCTCCTCCTCCTCCTCTTCCTTCTCCTATTCTTCCTTTATCCTACATCTCGCACCTCAAATCCTCTAGTTAGTTCATCACTAATAACCTCGTAAGGACAAACAAATCAACTACTGCTTTGTCTCTATGTTCCTTTGCAGTCAGTCATCCTCATGTGGGGAAATAGCTGACCAATACTTATTCCTTTACTAATGCTTGTTTCTCTCCCTCCTCTTCCTCCTGCAGTACTTACTAGGGTAGGGAATTGCTCCCGAAGTGACCACCTCCATCAGCAACACGCCAAACGACCACACGTCAGATTTTGTGGTGAATTTGTTGAAGCGCAGAGCCTCGGGGGCCGTCCACTTGATGGGGAAGCGAGCACCCTCCTGCGCCAGGTACTCGTCCTCCTGCAGGCGATGACGACGAAGGTAAGACATGTGTTAAATGATGTTGAAATGTGTGAAAATGAGTTAGAATTATGTGAAAGAAAGGAAAGAAAAGAAAAAAAAGTGTTGTTTAAGATGCGTGTGAAAAGTTTGAAGTGTGTTAAATGTTTAAACGTAAAAAAAAAAGAGGGGATATTAATAGGTGTGTTAAAAATGTCAGAAAAAAAGGAAAGAAAAGAAGTAAAGTAGTGCTTGAGATGTGTGTGGAACGTTTAAAATGTGTTGAATATTTATAAGTAAAAAAGGAAGAAAAAATCAATAAGTGTTATAAAATGTCCGAAAAAATAGTAATATAAAATTAGCAAAATATAGAAAACTGGGAATTTAAAAAAAAAAAAGTGTTAGAAAGTGCAGAATTAATTGATATAGTTGTGATTTTGAGACTTTTTGGAGACCAGCCACCCCAACAACCTCCTCTCGTAACCCACCACACTTCATTACAGCTTGCTTTCCTTCCTTCTGTCTCAGCGTATCATTTCCTCTCGTATAAAGAATGCTTGTAAATGTAATGGCAGTAGTGGTGGTGGTGGTGGTGGTGGTGATGGTGATGGTGGTGGTGGTTTGTACCGTTAGATGAATGAGATTTTCCTAGTTCTATCTCTGTTTATAATCTCTCTCTCTCTCTCTCTCTCTCTCTCTCTCTCTCTCTCTCTCTCTCTCTCTCTCTCTCTCTCTCTCTCTCTCTCTCTCTCTCTCTCTCTTTCATACATTTTCTTTTACACTCACACAATACACCGTCCCTTGAGGCGCCGCTATGCAAACGGACGAACGTGCGCACATACATACTCCTGCTACACACACACACACACACACACACACAGACACACCTGCACCAGACGCGAGAGGCCGAAGTCAGCCACCTTGACCGTTAAATTCTCTCCGACGAGGACGTTCCTGGCGGCGAGGTCCCGATGGATGTAGTTCTTCCACTCCAAGTACTGCATGCCCTCCGCCACTTGGGCCCCGATGTGCACCTGGTCCATCAGCGGCAGGGGGTCCCTAGATCGATCTGGGGGAGGATAAGCAACACCTCACAGTACTAAAGGCAATGTATGGGTTTTTTTAAGCACCTACATGAAAGAAAGTGATGAAAAGAATCTATTTTGCTGTTTCTAGTCAGTGTAATGTTTGGTTATGGCTGCAAAACGAGAGTAAATGAGGAGACCAATGCAAAGGGAAGAATAAGCAACACCTCACAGTACTAATGGCAATGCATGGGTTTTTAAGCACCAACATGAAAGAAAGTGACGAAAAAGAATATGTTTTGCGGTTTCTATGCTGCAAAACGAGAATAAATGAGGAGCTAAATGCAGAAGGGAAGGATAAGCAACACCTCACAGTACTAAAGGCAATGTATGGGTTTATTAAGCACCTACAAGAAAATGATGAAAAGAATCTATTTTGCGGTTCCTAGTCAGTGTAATGTTTGGTTATGGCTGCAAAACGAGAGTAAATGAGGAGCTAAATGCAGAAAGGGAAGATCAGACAGTTTCCAAAAATTTCCGGAATATGTATTGAAACTTTGTGGAACTTCAAAAGACAATTTCTTAACAAGTTTTCAAATAATATGACTTTATATAGACACTGCGATAGGGGCAGATTATCCACTCCAACTAAAGATTACGGGGTTGTGGCTAATGTTTATGAAGAAAGAAGACCCTCGGAGCGGATGGGTGTCCCGCCCTTTCCGGACTGAACTCAAATGTCCTAGAATGGTTAGTGATTAAGGAAAGATGTACCAGATAGATGTACAGTGAAGGAGTTAACCCTTTCACTGCTAAAATTTTTCCCATTGTCATCTACAGTGTTTAAAAGTTATTTATTTATTCATTTTTTATTATTATTATTATTTTTTTATTTTTTACCGCAGTCTTTTCATTACGTACTTAGCAGCTTAGTAATAATTGGCTTCTTGCAGTTTCCCCTATTTCTTATGTTCTTATGTTCTTATGATTAAATTAACCTCTTTTCTTTATATCCATCCAAACAATATATTACAGTGATATCAGTAGAAAGAGTTGATGACCATAGTAGTGAAAGACTTAAACGGGCCTTGAGAGGTTGACGCCTGTTGGTCGGCACAATGAGGCTGATGTCGTTAGTACAGTTAGTACAGAGTAGTTAGTTAGTAGTTAGTACAGAGGACACACGCCACTATCATGAGGCTGATGCATGGTAGAGTCAGTACAGATAGCAATACGGCGCCAGTGAGGTTGATGCCTGGTAGAGTTAGAGAATACGCCGCTACAGTGAGGTTGATGCCTGGTAGAATTAGAGAATACGCCGCTACAGTGAGGTTGATGCCTGGTAGAGTTAGAGAATACGCCGCTACAGTGAGGTTGATGCCTGGTAGAGTTAGAGAATACGCCGCTACAGTGAGGTTGATGCCTGGTAGAGTTAGAGAATACGCCGCTACAGTGAGGTTGATGCCTGGTAGATTCTGTATAGGGGAATTTAACTCAAAGATCGAAGGCATGTGAAATATTCCTTTACATTTACATTAGGCAGAGAGGTGTAGGTTAATTGTATAGGTAATTAAGACTCGTGCACCTTTTTTCCACCCCCTGACAAGATGAGAGGTTGGAAAAGATTTGGGATTTACATGTTAACTCTCATCTCCGTCAGGGAAAACGAAGCACAGTGGCCAGAAATGAAGCAGACTGTGTGTGAGGGTTCATCTTTAGGAGCGTTGAAAATGTGGAAGACCCGCAGTGCTGAGTTATATTTGGCATCGGTCAGGCCTCCCCTAATGCAGTTCTGGGTCCTTACAATACTCGTGCAGGAAGGAAGTAGGCTTGTTAGACTCACAACCGAGAATGCCTAACAAGATACAGTTGATGTGAAATACCTTTACTAGAGGAAATTTAAGATTTTAGATTTATATTCGTTAGGAAGACGTAGAGAGAGAGGGAAAGTGATAGAAGTATACAAAGGACATAGGAAATATAACAACGGTGATGCTAGACCCTCAATATTAATAATCAAGATAGGTGAAGAATTGATAAAGTTGGTTATGTTGTTTCAAAAAGAGATAGAAAAAAATAGAACAGTGCATGACTGAAATAGACTATACGAGCCATAATGTAATAATACTTAATAGAAAACGAAGATAATCACGTCTTTATTTATTTACGAAATGAAAACGAGGGAAGTTAAGTGGTTTAGAAGGTAATCACACACACACACACACACACACACACCTCGCAAGTAGTCAAGCAGGGACCCGTTTCGCATAAGTTCCGTAATGATGTAGAAAGGCTCCTCATGTGTGCTCACCGCGTACAACTGCAGCAGTTTGGGGTGGCGCAGGTTCTTCAGGATCTGCGCCTCCTCCAGGAAGTCGTGGGGGTTCATCTTGCCTGTAGAAGTTAATTGGATGGTTGAATGACTGACTGGTTGACTGGTTGGTTCGTTGGTTCATTGGTTCTCAGCAAGAGTGCGAGGTTTGTGTTGCGAAGTTGAAATGGGTGAAGGAAAGGATGTGGTAGGGAAGTTAAAGAAAACGGTAGTGGTGTTAGTATTGGTAGTAGTAACAATAGTAGTAGTAGTAATAGGGAGGCTGCAGAAGTACGAGTATTAGTAGAAGTGGCAGTAAAATCAGTAGGGGAAAAAAAAGTAAAGTAAAATAGTAGTAGTAGTAGTAGTAGTAGTAGTGGTAGTATAGGAGACCGCAGACATAGTAGTAGTGGTAGTAGAAGCAGTAACAATATTAGTCGGAAAAAAATGACAAACCAAGTAAAACAGAATCAATAGTAATAACATTAGTAATAGTAGTAGTAGTAGTAGTAGTAGTAGTAGTAGTAGTAGTAGTAATGGTAATAGTAATAGTGGCTGGAAAACCGCAGAAATATTAGTAAAAGTAGTGGCAGCAGAGTCAGTAACAATATCAAACCAAGTATTGTAACAGGATCAACAGTATTAGCAGGAGTAATAACAATAACAGCCTTTACCAGGTTTCAAGGTCTTCACTGCTACAGGCACCGTCTTGTTCCAGCACCCCTCGTACACATGACCAAACTGCCCCGACCCAAGCTTCTTCAGCAGCTCCACCTGGTCCTTGTGAATCTCCCACACGTCCCAGGTGTTGTGCGAGAGCCCCTGTGTCTCCGGCGTGTCCACCTGAGGGAAGCAACACGCCCGCCCGTCACCGCGTCTCTCCAGTAGGTTGAAATTTGTCTCCATGGTTTGTTTGAATTAAGATACCTCGTTTTCTGTTTTGAGTGGTGATGTTAATGTATTTTACGCCTGAGTGACTGAAATGTCCATATATCACGTGGTTTTAGTTAATATTAAGGGCTGATGTAGTTTTGTTTTAGTCTGTCCTCGTTAATTTTGTGTTTTGAAGTTTTCTGTCTTTTGAATGGTAAAGCGTGAATCGTGAATATCCGTGACAGTTGGTTCAATGGATTATTTCCTTCTTAAGCTGAAGCATTTTACTTTTATGGTAGACTTTAGTAAATCATGTTTTATTGGTTAGATTACTTAAAGTTATCGGTATTGTAACTGAAATAACTTGTCTTACTGCAACGACTTTGTGATGGTTAGTTACTCTTGAAAGCGAGGCCTTACTTGACAACAGGAGAATGAAAATAGATAGATTCCCCATCGCAAATCACTCATCGAATTAGAACTTATATTGTGTGAGGACGAAACAATGTGTTCTAGTGAAGCTTTGGGTTTTCCTTTGTCTGCATTTCCTTTGCAAATCCTTTATTTTTGCGGCAAAGACTGGAGGACTCGAAATAAAAACATTTGTAACAGTGATTATTAGCACAAGAATGGCAAATATATGAAAGCTTACAGCAGGATAGAATAGTTTAAAACTGTGCATTTCACTTATGTACGATCTTGTTTTGTTTGAGTTTACCATGACTCATTTTCCTTTTAAACGGTACTATTTTCTATACGTTGTATGGAAAACTTAAGTAAATATCGTGCTCACTCTGACGCAAGGCTTGTTGAGTCTGGTACAGAGGCCGTGGGCGCCCTGGCTGTAGTAGTCCACCAGGTCGTGCAGAGAAGGGAAGGGGTCTTTGCGGGAGATGAAGAAGCCGCCGTGGTCCTTTGGTCGAATTCTGTAGTGGTTCACTTTTGTCATGTCCCGAACTGCAATGACATGGCTACAATGAGATACAATACAGTACATTATAATGCATTAATGAGTATGCTACCAAATGCCTCTCGTATCTTTGTATTGCGACTCATTGCGTTCTTTTCATGTCACAATGCAGCTGAAAACTGCAACCCTTAGAATAACAATACAAAAAAAAAAAAGTTAAGCTCTGCAAATACGAACGAAATACAAAATGGAGAATTGATTTTGTAAACACTCCTCTTGAATGTTTCTTTGGACATAGGAAAATAAAAAGACTGTAAAACTTTACAAAGATACAACACAAAACTCTCAGCTAACCCTTTCACTGCTATATACATTATTTCACAACACTAAAAAATGGCTGTGCAAAGTCTTTTCAGGAGCCATGAGAAAGGGAAAAGATTAAAGCGATAGATTTTCCATTGTCTAGCTTATAAGATGCCTAGAAATGGGTACTGAAGAAAACGTGATACCCCAGAGTGATTTGTGATTAAGGGAGGATGTGTCGGCAGCAGTGAAATAGTAAAAAAAAAAATAAATAAATAAATAAATAAAAATTCTGACTAATATTAATAAGGATTTCTCACGATTTTAGTAACAGTTTTAGCAAGGATTCTGCACAATCGAAGGGAAAACACCCATGAGAACCTGATAAAACATCACTTTGGCCTTTGAAAACAGTGATTATGAGAGCTCAGAGTTTTCAAAATACTTCATGCTCAAAACTCACATTTATAAAGTCATTCGCATTAAAATCAAAGTCATTCACATTAAAATTAAAGTCATTCGAGTTGAAATCAAAGTCATTCACGTTTAAATCAAAGTTATTCACGTTAGAATCAAAGTTATTCGTGAATAAATCAAAATTATTCACGTTAAAATCAAAGTCATTCACGTTGAAATCAAAATTATTCACGTTAAAATCAAAGTCATTCACGTTAATTAAAATCAAAATCATTCGGGTTGAAATCAAAGTCATTCACGTTAATTAAAATCAAAGTCATTCACGTTAATTAAAATCAAAGTCATTCACGTTAATTAAAATCAAAGTAATTCACGTTCATTAAAATCAAAGTCATTCGCACTGAAATCATGCCTTTAGGTCCTCCGTGGAATATCCGTTGACCATTTGAGGGTGATGAACACGAGGCATTACCTGAGAGGGAGTATTCATCCTTGCGAGACTCCGCCTTGCGAATGAGGAAGGAGCCGTGGTCGTTGGCGGGGGCCAGCAGGCGGCGCTCACACTCCCCGCGTTTGATGTCACCGAAGAACCACCTGAAGAAGTTGTCATGCGTCAGGTGTGTCTCATAACAGTAAGATTAAAAAGAGGAAAGAAATAAAAACCAAAGAGAGAGAAAAAAAAAGCCAAATAATGAGAAGAAAGGAGTACGAAAAAAAAAAAAAGGTTGCCAAATGAAGCAGGATGTAAAAAATGGTTGTCAAATGGAGTAAAATAAAAGAAATAAAAGATGTAAAAAATGGTTGCCAAATGGACCAGGACATAAAAAAAAATGGTTATCAAATGGAGTAAGATAAAAAAAAGAAAAAATAATAATTGTCAGATAGTGAAAAAAAATAAGTTTGTCAAATAAAGTGGCAGATAAATGGAATGAACACAGTAATCAGGTTATTAGTGCCGAGTCAGAAGGGAACTTTAGAACATCAGGCAGATTCACGGCGAGTCACGATGTAAACAGTGACAAACGATGCTTGACTTACGGCTCCGCTTCGATGCTCTTGAGTCTGGCGACGTAAGGAACCGGGATGTAGCCTGACAGCCCCGTCACGTGGCTCCTGGCGTACCACCATCCCTGTGACGCCTCCTTCAGCACCTGCAGGAGAGCGACACACATTAGGGAAGGCTGGACTGGACAGAATAAAGGCAGGGAGGTGAACAGAAATGCGTACTTGATAAGGAAAAATTTAAAACGGGATAAAATGTAGAAAATAATGGTAGGAAAATTGAGATAGGTACCGCATAATTAAAGAAATGAAAAAGAGGATAGAATAAAGTAAAAATGTTCGAAAAATTAAGAGATCAAAAGGAAATTTTAAAAAAGGGTGGTGTATACAAAATAATATATAAAAAATCACGAAATTATCAAATAAATAAAGAAATTGAAAGGCGGATAAAATTTTCTACTTCTACTACTACTACTATTACTACTACGACTACTACTACTACTACTACTACTACTACTACTACTACTGCTACTACTCCTCCTCCTGTGCCTACCTCCAGGTGCTCGCCCTTCCTGAATGAGAGGTCCTCGTCCGTGCGCCCCTTGTAGTCGTTCAGGGCCACCACCGTCCGCTCCTCCGTCGGATTCTCGCAGGGTGTTCCCCAAGGCGTGTCCCTGCAAGATGGATGTCATAAGTTTTCGTGTTACAGCGCCGCTTCTGAGCAACTGCTGATGAGAGAGAGAGAGAGAGAGAGAGAGAGAGAGAGAGAGAGAGAGAGAGAGAGAGAGAGAGAGAGAGATTGGCTGACGTGATTTATACGAAAGCGCTACCTCTCTCTCTCTCTCTCTCTCTCTCTCTCTCTCTCTCTCTCTCTCTCTCTCTCTCTCTCTCTCCCGCTATGATTTGTAAACAGTGGTGAAATATGTGCGTAGATAAGGAATATGTAAACAAATACCTTTCCTAACTTTACATTACGACTGATTGTGTTCATTTTATGTCACAATACCGCTAAAAACTGCGGCCTTTGATTAAACACGGTTACACTGCCAATACCAACGAAATATGGAATGGATAAGATAGATAACTGATTTGCAAAACACTCTTGCTGTAACTGTTTATTTTAGATTGGTGTGGCCTTGATTTCCTGGACATTATTCGTGCACAGATTATTAAATTTTCTATGGTCCCTGAAAAAAAATAGCAATAATGATCATAATTCAAGCTAAGACAGGAGGTTTTTTTTATTTTATTTATTTATTTATTTATTTTTTAGACTCGGGGGTTGAAGATTTCATTTTAACCCTTTCACTGTGACACGAAACAGTTAGCAGCACCAGAAGCAATGCGTGAAGTCTCTATAAACATCTACAATTAAGATAGCGATGAAAAAGAATACATTTTGCAGTTTCTTCCCTGTTAAAAGACTGGACGTGGCTGTAGAACAAGTAAAGATGTCTCAGAGTGATTGGTAATTAGTGAAAGGTGTACCAAGTGGCAGTCAAAGGGTTATATAATTCTAGATCTTGTCGAAACGAATTCTTTGTCAAAAAACAATTGATAACAAACAAGAGGAATTAGTATTTTTTTGTTTGCATTCGTGACTCAGCGACGGGAAAATGTAATAAGTGAACAGAGACGTATGGATTATGGGTTATAGGTTCTGTCAACATGTGTGCGTTGCCTAAACCATTGGTATGTTGCTATCGTTCACCCACGTGCAGGTTACTTAGCTCACCAGATATCTTCGTCACGCACCACCAAAGCTCCTGGTATCTGGTCCTCCTACGTATTGTTGCGTATTGTTGATTAATTTTTTACTCCTATTGACATTATGATAATCAAAATAAAAACTACAGGCATGGAAGTGAACTACTGCAACACTCCTTTTGCTGTCTGCGATGTCTTAAAACTCAGAATTTTAACTTGCGTCTCAACATTTCACGAAGACTGAGAAGACAATTTTACTGAACCAGAAGAAAACTACATTCACTAAAAAATCTGAGCTGCTCCATCACGCCCTTTGTTGTCAGTGGTTATCAGTGACCAGATCCGTGCCAATCAGAGAGGTCTACGTAGATCAGTGGTTCTCAAACTATGGGTCGAGAGATCAATGTTGATAGGCCGCATGGACATAAGTAAAGTATATAATATCACTGTACATTTTCTTTCTCTTTACTGTGGATCACGAAGGATTGAAGTGTTCAGAGTAGGGTCGCTCACGATAAACTTTAAGAAGCACTGACGCAAACTATGGACATTTGATAGCAGGGTTGTAGTGAACCACTCATATACCCTTTCATGAAACGCAGGAAAGGGTGTGTTGGAAAAAAAAAAAAAAAAAGGAAAGGAGGAATTACATCTATTGTGTTATCAAGAGGTGACGCAAGACAGGAGTGAGTCATGATATGATAAGAGAGGCGTGGTGTGGCGGTTACGTGGAATAGTGGTGGTGGTAATTGTGGTGATAATAACGGTGGCGGTGATGATAATGATGGTGGTACTGGTGGTGGGAACGCAAGAAGAGAAAATAAATAAAAGTAAATAAATAAATAAATATATCCTTAGAATTGAAAAGAAAACAAACCTAAAAAAAAAAAAAAAGTATAAGAAAAAATAACCGAGAAATCAAGAAATATAGAACAGAGTGGATATGGAATTAAAACTTGTAGAAAAGAAAACAAACTGAAAATAAACACGAGTAAAGAAGAACAAATGTAAACAAATATGATGAAAGATTAACAGACAAGTATGGGCATGGAATCAAAACCCGTAAAAAAGAAAAAAAGAGAAAAAATAATGAAAATAAAAAAATCTGAAAATAAATAAACAAAGAAGTATATAAATTAAACATATATGAAAAAAAAAAAAAGGGTAAAGAAAAATATAACTCACAGCGTAGATATTGAAACAGTACTGGTTTTGCGGGTGCCCGGTGTGTGAGAAGGCACAGCATAGGAGTTGGAAGAGCAGGAGGGCTGGGCTGTGAGGACATCATGCTTCTCCGACACGGACCCCGAGCGGTGGGTAGCCTCTTCTGCAAGACAAAGAGGCGCTCAACTTCGTATACGGTCTGCAGGTTCCCCATAACGCGCCAGTATTCGGAAACGCTTTGCTATCTCACCACAATTATTTTTCAAGGCTACAGAGACGATTGCCCGGGTTCTCAAGAGTGTTTCTACTGTTGATAATGTGGAAACGTTGTTAATTTATCGAGAGAATCATAGAAACATACTTAAAAATCCGTGTAACTTCTACTAGGGCGTTTTAGAAGTAGGTGTTGCGCGGAAGTGTTTCAGAGTGAGTTAATTAAAGATAAACATGGTTATATTCCAGTTATTAAGTCTCTCTCTCTCTCTCTCTCTCTCTCTCTCTCTCTCTCTCTCTCTCTCTCTCAGTTGTCACTATCATGAAAACAAAGAAGACAAAGACTGAACTTCGCTTCTTTAACACAATTCTCTTTTTTTTTTTTCTTCGAAGCTCACAGGCATAATTAGTTCAATTATTTTTTATCCCTCCAGAATAGTTGCTAATCTATTGCTATCACTATGGAAACACCCTTACTGGACAACAACAACAACAACAACAACAACAACAACTTCGCATTCTTAACCCTTTCGCTTTGATACGAGACAATTACTACCACGATATGCAGTGTATGAAATATTTATAAGCATCTGCAGGAAAATTATGGATGAAAAGAATAGATTTTGCGATTTCTACCCAGTTTAAAGATTGGGTTTGGCTGCAGAACGAGTAAAGATGTTTCAGAGTGATTGGTGATTAGGGAAAGGTGTACCAAGTGCCAGCCAGTCCCACATATATGATTAGCAGGTTTATTAAGGATTTGTTTCTCTATATAAACTTTAATTATTATCATGAAAACACCTTTGAAAATTTCACGGGTTTCCATTTATGTGTTAAAAAAGCATCACTGAATCGTTTAGGAATAGATGTAAGTGACTGGCTGAATGCAACACAACACCGGGGTCATATAACACAGGTAGCTGTTGTATATTTATTTGTCTTTATAGTTCAGTATCGTTTTCTGACCTACTGCTGTCTAATTTATGGACTTAAAAACCTTTTGTACTAGAAATAACGATTACTGTTGCTGTTGTTATTGTTATTTTTAATGGAATTGCATGATTTCGCACAGCAACAGACCTTTAGACCCTGGTTAATATTGTGGTCTGAAAGGCATTATAACCTAAGCTAATGTAACTATCCCAACTTAATCATTATTGTTGTCTGGCCATTCCATCCTAACCTAAAGTGTCCTAACCTAACCTAACACATCCTAACCTAACTTAACGTGCCCTAAGATAACCTAACCTAACGTAACCTAACCTAACCAATATTGTTTGAAAGCCATTTTAACCCAACTTAACGTAACCTAACTACCCTAATCGGTATATATTGTTGTTTTGAAAGGCATTGCAACGTAACCTAATGTAACCTAACTTTCACCATTAATGTTTGAAAGCCACTGTAACGTAATCTAATCTGACTCAGATAATAAAAGCAAAATAAGAACATGAACATAATTTCAATACTTTTAGAACAAATAACTTATACAATACAGAACAAAGTCTCTCGTTTTTAATATTTTCAATCAAATTTTGTTATCTTCCGCTGTTTACTACGTCCCTTACTTATTTGTGGAGGTTAAGATAAAGTGGAAGAAAAATATTAGCCAGATAACGTTATCATTCACGTAAGTACAAGTTTACCCTAAAGTCTCCCTGTTATAGTCAATGCCGCCTTGCCTTGTGTTTCACGGGGAACTCTCGTAAAATAGAAAACGTGGCGAATTCTGAGCAGCAACGGTTTTCATCTTGTTGTTGTTGTTGTTGTTGTCGTTCTTGTTATTGTTGTTTTTCTTCTTCTTCTTACTACTACTACTACTACTACAGCTACAGCTACTACTACTACTACAAGATATATTGTTTTTTTTTAATAATAAACTACTCCTACTCCTACTACTACTACTACTACTGCTACTACTACTCCACAACAACAAATACTACTTTTCAATAAACGTATAAATAGATAATTCACTCGTATTTTCAAACTCCATGATGGCGGTTTGAGAATTTTAAATAACTACAGTATAATACCGAGAGAGAGAGAGAGAGAGAGAGAGAGAGAGAGAGAGAGAGAGAGAGAGAGAGAGAGAGAGAGAGAGAGAGAGAGAGAGAGAGAGGGTAGGTGGGTGGGTGAATTCGGTCCTGTGCGGGAACGGAAATGCCTGGCAATCCTTCCACCCACCCCAATCCATCTCCAGGGCTTGAATCACTTGGGATGCTGCACTCCCTTATATGCGATCCAACCCGTTCTACACTACACGCCATAGAGAAATAAATGAAATGCAATGATAAATAACTCATAAATAGATGAATTAACAAAATGATACAATAAGATACCACAAAATGATAAAGAAATAAATTAATAGATAGGTAGATTAATACGTAGGTGAATAAATGAATAAATAAATAGAGTAATAATAGTAGTTAAATAGATATATAAGTAAAATATAATGAAAAAATGGGAAGAGCATAACAAAATAAATTATAGAGAAATTAAGACAACGAGAAGATAATAAAAAAAAAGACGAGTAAATAAAAATAAAAGCAAAAATCAATGATAACAACTTAAAAATAAACAAAACATATAAAATAATAATAATGAACAGATATAATAAAAAAAGAAGAAGAAAAGCCCGTAACAAAATAAATTACAAAGAAATCAAGAAAGAATGAGAAGATAAGAAGAGAAAAAATAAAAAGACGAGTATATATATATAAAAAAAAACTAACAGAAACGTAGATAACAACAACAAAAACACATAATAATAATAATAATAATAATAATAATAATAATCACCATAACATATTTTCCGACATAACCCTTTTTATTTCTACGATCATCCCTCTCCTAAAAAATACGATGGAAAAAAGGATAATAGTTAAGAGAATATAATTATAACCGCTATCAGTAACTTCCGTCTTGGCGTTACGTAGCTTTCCGCCAGAGAGAGAGAGAGAAAAAAAAAAAAGAAGAAAATGCAAGAAAAGATAATCACTTTTTAAAACAAGGACGGTGATAAACAGTGATAATTATTGCACCCATAAATTTCCTTCCTCTTCCGAAGTACCACACACGTCCGCTCGGCTATCATCGTACAATTAAGTTACGTTAGGTTAGGTTTGATTAGGTTAGATTTTAATAGGTTAGGTTTGGTTAGATTTGATTAGGTTAGATTAGGTTAAGCTTGATTAGGTTTGGTTAGGTTAGGTTTGATTAGTTTAGGTTAGATTTGAATAGGTTAGGTTTGGTTAGGTTTGATTAGGTTAGATTAGGTTAGGTTTGGTTTGGTTAGGTTAGGTTAAGTTTCGTTAGGTTAGGTTAGGTTAGGTTTGGTTAGGTTAGGTTTCGTTAGGTTTGGTTAGGTTAGGTTAAGTTTGGTTAGGTTTGGTTAGGTTAGGTTTGGTTAGGTTAGGTTTGGTTAGGTTAAGTTTGGTTAGTTTAGGTTAGGTTTGGTTAGGTTTGATTAGGTTAGATTAGGTTAAATTAGGTTAGGTTAAGTTTGGTTAGGTTAGGTTTGGTTAGGTTAGGTTAGGTTAGGTTAGGTTTGGTTAGGTTAGGTTAGGTTAGGTTAGGTTAGGTTAGGTTAGGAACTGAGAACTGAGATTGTGTCGGTTTTACGAGTACGTCATTTCATAATCATCATCATCATCATCGTCATCATCATCATCATCATCATCTTTATCTTCGATATTATCACCTTCATTTTCATCATCATCATCATCATCATCATCATCATCATCATCATCATCACCACGACCACCACTACCATCATCATCATAAGGTCAGGTTAAGTTATATAACCTTGCCAAACTTCTCTCCTCATATCTGTCTCCTCTCTGTCTCTCCCAAGCTACACCATCACCATTATCATCTCTATCATACGCCCCGTTTAACCACCACCACCATCACAACCACCACCACCATCACCACCACCACCACCAGTCTATATATTTCTACAGCAGGGCAAGAGCTGTATAATGAAGGGAGGTAGGGGGTGTTAAGCCACATCACACTGGCTTAGGGGTCTTAGGGCGTCTTGGCAGGATTTTCACGTTTCAAGGACTCGTATTCTGAAACGCTTTGCTCTTTCATTATGATTATTTTCAAAGGCCACAGAGATGACTAGCCGGGTTCTCAAGACTATTTCTCCTGCTTGTAATGTATAAACCTTGTCAGCCTGTCATTAGAACCATAAAATCATCCTTAAAAGAACTGTAAAAAAAAAAAAAATACCCTTAAGAAAACGAGTAAATTAAAAACACTCTTAGAAAACGTACCTATAACTTTAACATTCTGAAAGTAGTCAGGATGTGGAACTATAACCCTTTGAAAGTAGTCGGGATGTGGAACTATAACCTTTTGAAAGTAGTCGGGATGTGAAACTATATTTTGAAAGTAGTCGGGATGTGGAACTTTAACCTTTTGAAAGTACTCGGGATGTGAAACTATAATATTTTGAAAGTAGTCGGGATGTGGAACTATAACCTTTTGAAAGTAGTCGGGATGTGGCAAAGAAGTGCTTTATGGTCCACAAGGTCGCAACTCGACTTACCACCCTCGGCATATATTACACATGATTCCCTGCAGTGTATAGGAAACAAGTCAGTATTGTTACTCGAGTTGACTAAAAAAAAAAAATTATTGTACCTATATTTTCTGCCAATGCACTCGTATATAGACTAAGCAGTGTAAGATGTCTATATGATTCCCTGCAGCGTATAGGAGAAAAGTCCAAATTGTTACTCGACTATTATTGAGTTTATATCTTCTGTCAATGCATTCGTATATAGACGGAGTAGTGTAAAGTGTCTATATGATTATCTGCAGTGTATAGGAGACAAACTCATGCTGTTTCCATACCTCTGAGGCAAACTCATATACCTCTATTAGTCTGACGTAGTTAGGGGACAAAATATATTACACTTAGCTCCATATTCTGAAACACTTACTCGCCGCACGTCCATTCCACTCAAAAACCTCTAACCGAAGCTACACAGGTTTTTGAGGGTGTTTTTACGGTTCTCTTGACAGATTGACGAGATTTTTACAATACGAACAGGAGAAACACTCTTGAGAACCCGGCTCATCACTTCTGTGGCTTTTAGAAATAGTCGTGGTGAGAGAACAAAGCGTTTCTGAGCCTTGAAGAATTGAACTATTGCTGCAATCACAAAAACACCCTTATCCTCACTATCACCACCACCACCATCACCCTTACGTACCATGAGTAGGGTTTTTTGGTCCTGCGTTGCTTGGTCTCCTGTCGTGGTGTCTCTCTGGTCTCTCGTCCCCCTTCAATTTCCTCCACAGCCAAGCGAACGCCATGCCGGGACACTCCTAGCGCATGGGGGTGTGCTGGAGGGCTGCAGTAGCTCGCTTCTCGGACTCTTCACGTTTTCTGTATCCTACTAGTAGTGTCCCTCTCTCTGTGTTTTATTGTGTTGTGTTTTTAATGAGAAGTGGGAACCGAATGCCTTGTACTTATTTTCCTTTATTTTTTTGTGTTTTGTTTTATCTGTTTTGTTTGTTGTCTTTGTTTAATTGTTTTTAACCAACAGTAGTAGCACCACTGTTATTATTATTATTATTATTATTATTATTATTATTATCACTATCCTTTTTTTATCTATACTTTATCAGTTTCCTTGACACTTTCATCAGAACATTCCCTCACGTAACCTCTCCTCACGCCACGCATTTCCATCCTCACTTATCTCAAAACCCACACCATGGCACACAAATTTCCACTCTTCAACAAAGCCACGCAGATATCCAAGGCTTCAGTAATATCCTTCAAGCCACACGAGCCTCGGAGGACAGGAGAATAAGGGTACAACAATTGCCGTGTCTGTACGATGGACTAGATTGTCACACACTAGTTGGTGGTGGCAGTAGCCGGCCATCAGCTCACCCCCTCACGTTTTGTCTTATCGCTTATCATGTGACGTACCCATGTTATCTGGTGGTGGCGGGGAGTGTGATGTCACCTTCCGCTTGACTCAAATATTACTGCAACAATGCTTAGTGAAGAAATTAACGTAGTGTGTCTAAGTATTTATGAATTTAGAGAACATCTACATCTGTGGTTCCTTTCTGACACAATTAACGTAGTGTATCTAAGCAAATTTCGTTATTTTTTGAGAGGGTCTGCATGTTTTATTCCTCTCTTATGCAAGTAACGTAGTGTGTCTAAGTATTTGTGATTTTTTGAGAGCATCTACATCTTTAGCTCCTTTTCTACACAGTGACTTACGAAACAATTAGCGTAGTGCATCGAAGTGTTCTGATTTTTGAGATCTACATCTTTTATATACTTCTTTTCTCTTTTTTTTTTTCCCCGTATGAGTGAATAACTCCTGCAGCAGTAATGTGTGAGGAAACTTAACGTTGTGTATCTAATTATTTATTGTGATTTTCTAGCTGACTTTATATTGCCTTTTTTTTATGTGATTTTCGATTTATTTATGTATATGACCCAATAACTACCTCAGCAATGCTTGATCAGAAAAACCTATGTGCATCTATTGATTCCTAAGAGGATTTGCATATGTTACTCCATTCACATCATGCCTCTTTAAATTTTTCTTTGTTTATAATTATAACTCAACAACAGCCATTAGATCATTAGCTTAGGTTTACGTCATTAAATGCCCAAGGGAAATGACTGTTTTAAACCATCACCAGCTGTGTGTGACATCACTTCCCGTGCTTGATGACTACTGTGGGTACAATACAGCAGACAATGGTGTAGGTACATGTCATGCTGCTTCCCTCTTTACTAAGTAATTATCTTAACAATGGAAAGTTAATAGGTAATGTAATACATGCCTTGCCTCGGCTACCCTTCGGGCGTGGAGTGTGAAGGGATAGGAATGAATGCGCCCTTTTTCGGGTTTGCGAGATTTGTGCAAAGAAATTTTCTTATTATAATTCCATACATTGTGTATAATTCACCGGAAACAGATTTTCTTTGTTATCTCCCTACAAACTGCCACTAGTCTCTGCCACTCCGCATTGTCCAGCCCAGTGTTGTGAGTGACACGCGGCGTAGTGATGCAAGCACCGCTATGTTGCGTGACGTAAGGAGGCGTCACGCAGAAAAGCTTACTTCATACTCCCAGCCTGAATTAAACACAGGCCGAGGACAAGTCCAAACAGTGCGTAATGCAGCTCGCGGACTTTTGTACTTCTTAAAAGGATCAAGGGGTGAATCAAGCTCCCCTTTATCACACGGTCCATCTGTTGTTTTGGTGCCACACTTTTATCAGGAAGAAAATATTCAGATGGTCAGAGACGATGTGCTAGATCATCAGTGGTTTATTTTTGATGACCATGCACAACTTTTGCTGAATTATCTCTAGAATCACGAAGGGAATGGTGAAAACCCTAATGGCTTCCACTTGAGCCTGTTAGGAGTGGCAGAGATAAGACGCAGTCTCGACAGAAATGGTTAACAACACGAGTCCCAGCACGTCCCTGTGTAGCCTCCACTTTTTGTTCATGATGTATGCTTTCATAAGGAACTCCTCCACCTGTCACTTAGTACTGAATCGTGTCCTTTATTACGCAGGACTTCCCAAACCATTGTAAGTACTAGATGCGGGGAGTGGGTGGGGGAGGGGACGAGGGGTGTTGGCTTTACTCCCCCTCTTCATGATCCCTCAATCTCTACGCCATGATAAGAGATAATAGTCAATTCAT
The DNA here is from genome assembly GCF_035594125.1 of Scylla paramamosain. NCBI lineage: Eukaryota > Metazoa > Arthropoda > Malacostraca > Decapoda > Portunidae > Scylla > Scylla paramamosain. Next base: position 17,693,719 of record NC_087182.1, read on the forward strand.
TACTCAGTTCCTCTGCATTATTCCCGCAAAAAAACATTTGTATCCGAAGCATGCGTTTATTTCATTTTTCTATTTTTTATTTATTTATTTATTTTTTTTATAATTTGAATCGTGTACTGAAAATTAAATCATTGCCTTCATAATTCTATACATGATATTCAGTTGCAGTTTTCTTATAAGGGAGAAAAGGAGGGAGGGGGTGAGAGGCGCGCACCATAAACTTTCCTAGAGAGAGAGAGAGAGAGAGAGAGAGAGAGAGAGAGAGAGAGAGAGAGAGAGAGAGAGAAAAAAAAATACTATCGTTGCACTGGTTAGGTTACACAGCCAGTCAGTTTTCCTCAAGGATATTGGCAAGTATTCCATCACTATGCAACACTACCGTGCCGGCGGGCCGACGCGTGGCACTCCCTGTATGATAATGTGAATACCTTGGTCCACCTGGCTCTTCATTCGTTAGAACCTTAAACATATGTCTCTCCATTTTCTATATTCTATAACATTAACCAAACTCTTAAGATCCCATATAGCTGAGAAAGGTTACGTAAGCAAACTAAAACCCCTCTCACACGTTCACGGCTAGGTATAATTAATAATGTATGTATATATATATATATATATATATATATATATATATATATATATATATATATATATATATATATATATATATATATATATATATATATATATATATATATATATATATATATATATATATATATATATATATATATATATATATAATCCATCTAGCTCTTCATTTGGTGGAATATAAAACCCTCCCCACTTTCCATAACATAAAATTAGCCTCTTAAAACCCCATGTAGTTGAGAAAGGTTACCTAAGCAGACTGAACCTCGTCTCATACGTTTACGGTTATGTGTAATCATGTATACGTGCCTAAATTTATCTGGCTCTTCATCTGTCGGACCTTAAAACATATCACTCACTTTCTATTAAATAAAACTAGCCTATTAAAATCCCATCTAGTTAATGAAGGTTACCTAAGCCAGTAGAAGCCCGTCTCACACAGTAATGATGATGGCAATGAAAGTAGAGTCTAAAGTGTTATTTGCTATGGCCACGCTCGTCACCGGCCTTTTCCGCTGTTCCCGCCGCTAAGTCTGGTGGTAGATCAACGGCGTGTCTTGTACTGGTGACAACTGCCCCTAAGCACACGAGTTGTACGCATTTTCGTGCTTAAAGTTTCCAGGCGTACTTAGCTTAGCGCGCCGAAAAGTCAGGCATGGTAAATTTTACAGGGTGTACTTAAATCTTGCTTGATTAACTTAAAGTACCAGTGAATTGTCGGTAAACGCACCACTGTGAATCATTTCCCTAGTCCCCATCCACCATCGGTTGCTGGGTTCCGTCAAATTCAATTTATGCTATATAACTTGCTGCTAATATATACACCAAACAGGGTTCAGTCAGCTATATATCCCTGACTTACCGTAGGCACACCGCTCGTGAACACTTTTTTTTTTTTTTTTTTTTTTTTTTTTTTTTGTGTGTGTGTGTGTGTGTGTGTGTGTGTGATAGGAGTACTTGCCAATGGTTAGAAAAAAAAAAAAGGTCCACTGTCAGACCGGTAGTTTAAAAATGTGGCCTCAGCTCATGTGGTATAATGAAAGCCGCTACAGTTGCTTTTTCTATTTCTGTGCTAAACATAACCATGGCTTCCCTCTGTGGTCGACGTGACGCACAAAGTCTAACTTTACACTGGACTTTGTCTGAGAGCAGGCTGTGCTTTAGCTTTTGTACATGCAGAAAGACAAGCGAAAGACGGAGAGCAGCGTGGCTGAAACGATCTCTTGCTCCTGGGTGAGGCAATAAGAGGCCCGTGTGTGCGATACCGTATTTTTTATAAATGAAGGGAAGTCATCAGAGAATATCGATGCACGCAAAACGGTGTTCTCTCTAGTTATAATACAACATAAGTATCTCTCTACCTGTGAATGCTTAAAATGTTCTTCCGAGAATCGTATTAAGGTGAAATAGGTAAAACACAATGAATAAGGAAAAAAAAATAATTAAAAACGCAAGCTGCTGTTCATTTATTGAAATTTAAAGTGTATTTCTCTTCACTTATGTGAATGTAACCGAAGGCTCTTGAAATCCCATCAAATTAAAGTAGGGAAGTTAGAATATGATGATAAACATAAATCAGGAGAAACACGCAAGCCGTTGCTCAGCTGTCATAACCTAAAACATAATCTCATTCCACCCGCAACACTACAAAACAAACCCCACAAAATTCAAATACAATAAAAAAGACAATTTAAAACAGATAAGGTAAAGTCCAGTAGAAGATAGAGACACACGCAAGCCGCTGCTCAGCTGTTCCCGCCAAGCTCTGTGATTGGTTGGTTTTGACAAGCGTCTTTTACCCGCCATTTCTCCCTCTAGTCGATTATATACACGTTAGTGCGCCCTTAGCCAGCCCAGGCATGTCAGACCACGAGACCAACAAGAAGAGGAACGAGGTAAGACCAACATGGCGGTGCGGGGGGGCAGGGGGGGCGCAGGGGACTGGAAGACCTGGAATGACTGGAATGACTGGGGCTGGAATTACCTGGACTGGGGTGGTGAGGCACAGGGGAGGTTTGTTATGGTACCGGTGGGGGGCAGTGAGGGGAGGACGCCCCCAGCACTCCCTACACTGAGACACGCTGGGGTAGGTGAGGGTGAGGTGTGAGGTTGTTCACTTTAGGTTAGGTTAGGGTTGCTGTCTACGCCTGTTAGGTTAGGTAGGCTTGGGAGTGTGATTCAGTTTGTTACTGTTTGTCTGTGTTAGGTTAAGTTAGTGTTGCATTCAGGTTCTGCAAGGTTAGGTAGGTTAGAATGAGGTTCAGTTACAGTGACGTGGTGGCTCTGGTTAGGTTAGGTAGGTCAGAGCTGGTGTTTGGATCAGTTAGGGTGATGGTTGTGGTCATGCTAGGTCAAGGTTACATTGTGGCTGTTAGGATGGGATGTTTAAAGTTAGAATTAGAATGAGATTTTGGCTCAGTTGGGTTAGATTAAGGTGAATGCATGGTTAATCTAGGTAAGGGTGATTGAATGATAGCCAACAGTGACCTTGCACACACCACTCTTGTATATATTAAATATCCTAAAGGCTTCTTGTGAAAACTCTATTGCCACTTGTTCAAATCTTAACCCTTTCAGTGCAACACCAAACAGTTAGTAGCACCAGAAGCAATGTGTGAAGTCTTTATAAGTGGTGATAACGAATACATTTTGCAATTTCTTCACAGTTTAAAGATTGGATGTGGCTGTAGAACAAGTGAAGGTGTCTCATAGTGATTGGTATTTAGGGAAAGGTGAACCAAGTGGCAGTCAAAGGGTTAGTACCAACACACACACACACTGCACATTCTACCACACTGCCAACCTTGTATAGTCAATTGTAAAGGTTCAAAGGGCTTCCACTTGGGGTAATGTTTCCAAAATACCAAACCTAAGACCTTCAGGAGATGCTGTGCTAATCCTCATAAACTTGGGAAGACTGGATGTAATGGCCCCCCCCCCTCCACCACTGTGCATACCCCACCCAAACAAAAATGTTCAGTATATATGTATGTAGTTTTATTATTATGTATATGTATTTTTTATACAGATTTTATTATTATTATTAATATTATGTATTTATTTATTTATTTATTTATTTTTTTTAGAATATCAATAAACTCAATTCTTTCTGCTTACCTCTCCTTACTGTAGACAGATATATATGTATTTTTTAGGGTTCAGGTTATGTCCAAAATTCATACAAGGCACTTCAAACTGTGATCAGTGTTTGTTTCTCATTGTCACCGCTGCTGCAAATCGTGAATACCAATCCTGCAACCCTAGGAACACACTGACGTAAGGGAAGTAGGGGACAGGAATATCTCAAAGACCAAAAATAAGCCTGTACATCAGTTTTCAAGGTCACTGGTTGAGAGAAATGGCATATTATCAAATTTAAACAAACCTTTCTTTTTTCCTCTTTCTCTCTCTCTCTCTCTTTTTTTTTTTTTTTTTTTTTTTTTTTTAATGTAGGAGGGGCACTGGCTAAGGGTAACAAAACAAAAATAAATACATAAATAAAAAACATATATAAAAAAAGGGTCCACTGAGGTGCCAATCCCTGAACAGAGTCAAAAGCAGTAGTCAAAAATTACAGGATTAGTGTCCTCACCCTTAATGAAGTACTGTGTCATGTGACTTGGGGGATTGTGTTCCACCGCAGTGTAGGGAAATGAATACCGTAACCAAAATGGCGTCATATATTTTCTCCACCATTCTGTAGATGGCAGAAGACTCCGTAAAGACAGAGGAAAAGTCTAAGCAGAAAAAGGGAAACAACAAAGAACCTGCCAAGAAAGAAGAAAAGGAAGTGGTGGAAGAAAGTAAAGAAACAGAACCCAATAAGGAAGAAAAAGAAGAGGAGGAGAAGCCCAAAAAAGCAAATGAAGTGAAGGAGGAAGCTTCTAAAGAAAAAAAGCCCAAACAGAAGAAAGAGGATGCCCCAGCTAAGGAAGTCCCATCCACTCCCAAAAAAGAAAGTAAGAATTGCTATTTTTCTTCAGGTTCATTGGGCGGCATTAACCCTTCCACTGCTATGGTCACCTTTTGTTAATCTTCATAGCACTGTAAGGACTGTCTGCATGGAGACACAGGAGAGAAAAGGGAAAATTTTGTCCTCTTACACTACAAAACTGTTTAAAAGAATTTACAACAAAATTAGTTTTGAAAGTTTTATGCTCTAGAGGGACTATTTGTTTAGTAGTAAAAGGGTTAAGCATCTTTTATCTATGGCAGGGAGAGGGGGAAAAAAAGAGTAATGGTTTCCTTTTGTAGTGATGTGTGATATTTTTCCATGTAACCTTATTGATTTAAATAGTGAAAGGATCTTTTATTTCAAGAAGTTACAAGAGGACATGCTCCTATGCTGGTGCCACTTGATCTAATGAGGTACAATAATATGCTTGATACAGTTTATAACAATATAAATCTTCCCTGCAGGTGATGTTCCGCTGTACGACCAGCCGCTGGAGATGAGTGGCAAGAGGGACAGGAAGAAAGTGGAACGGTTTGTACAGGAGACGAAGAAGGAGGAACTCAATGTGACGGGCAGTGGTGTTCCCTTCGGAGACATTCCCTTCATCGATGCCATGATCTCAGTGAGGCTTGTCTTCTGCCCCGTTGTTGTTGTACAGGGAAAGTGCAGTTGATAGATTTTCAAATTTTTAAAATGCTGGATTTGCTGCTCTTCTGAAAATGAGGCAAGAATACCTCAGTCAATCAGCGAATATAGGCATCACCAAATGACAGTGTTACCATATCCATATGTGAGGGGAAGGCAGAATTAAAACACTTAAGACTGTGATACCTGCAATACAGATGAATATAATGCTTTCCAGCTGTTATTGATTTGTATAGTGAGTGACAGCCAGACTTGCTGAATTAGGGCCATATTTGACTTGCAGAAAATGACAGTGGAGGAACTGAAAGTCCTGCACAGAGTGGCCTACAACAGGCCTGGCAGCGGTAATGAAATCAAGAAGAACCTCCGCAAGTTTAATGGGTTCCCGTATACTAAAGAGGACAAGAAGTACCAGAGCAAATTCATCACAGTTGAAAAGTAAAACTGCTTCCCTACTTTTACTGTGTGTTATTTAGAAATTAGATGTGAAAGTTGTGATTCATAAATTATCTTGCATTTTTGAGTGTTGTACCACCTTACTTATTTAGAAGGCAGGTTGTATAATTAATAGGTATGCCTCACTATTCTTTTTTCTGTTGTTTTAGAGATACATATACATTATTTATGCATGACACCATCTCTGATTCATTGCCAGAATAGTGATGTCAGAACTCAAAAAGATCTTGATGATCCTGGGCCTGGAACGGTCAGGAAACAAGGGGGAGGTGGTGGAGAGGCTGATGACATTCATGATGCAGCCGGAGGACACGGGGAAGAAGCCGCCTTCTTCTAAGGTACGACACAGCATGTTTTGGTGGTGGAGCTGTGAGTGAAGCTGTATGATACTGTGGTGGTGTGTGCTGCTCCAGAGTTGTATTCATGTTCTTTGGATATCAGATTATTATGAAGTTGGGGATGTTTTTATTCACACAGACATTACCTAAGATTGAATTATGTGGATCAAGTGTGTAAGTATACAGAGTTGAGGTAGAGAAGTTCTTTATTTTACTCTATTTGTGTCAAAGATAAGCAGTGCTGAATATTGCTGGAAACTAGAATTTTGCTGATTGGGTAGCAAAACTTGCAATTCATAGAGCAAACATAGGAATAAAAAGCAAAATTCTCAGAACTAAGATGTTTAGTCTTTGTCTCAAGTTGGCCAAGGAATAAGGAGTCATGTTGAAAATGGAAATCTTACAGAAGGGGAAAAGCAGAGGAAGGCCGAGCAAAAAGAATCTAGAGAAGAAGCAGAACAATACATCCCAGGATGAGTCGGGAAGCTCCAGGAGTGACAGCAATCAGTCCGGCACGGAGCAGGAGGACGAAGGGGAAGATGAGGAGGAGCCCGAAGAGAAGCCCAAGAAGACACCTGGTAGGAAACCAGCAGCAAAGAAGACGCCAGGCAAGAGAACCCCAGCTGCTAAGAGGACGCCAGCGGCCAAGAGAGCAAAGCCAGCAGCAACTGATGACTCAGACTCGGATGATGAACCCTTGGCCAAGAAAGTGAAGCAGCCGCCCTCAGTAAGCTGATGTTTTCTTTGTTTGGAAATGGAATATGTTTTCAGAGCATTGTTGGAAGTGTTTGCATTTCATTATGTTATCATTATTTTGTACCCCTGTGGAAGGGAACATGGTATGATTACATGCAACTGCCCAGTGTAGAACACTGCCACCGTATTCCTAGCTCATCATAAAAGGCCACTGAAAGGGGTGGAGGGAGGGAATTCCCACAGTGAAACAAGATGTGACATCTTGTCTGGGCCACCTCCCTCTAAGGGAGATCTCAGCCTGGAAGTAGTCTGAAATATTTGACTGCTGAAGGCTTCTCTCCAGGAATGTCCAAATACCTAAGGCGTGTAGTGAGCAGTGCCTCTCCACAGGATGCAGAACTGAAGGTGATGGTGAAGAAGATCCTAGAGGGTGCCAACCTTGAGGAAGTCACCATGAAGAGTGTGTGTCGCCAGGTGTATGACAGCTATCCAGACTTTGACCTCACCCACAAGAAACTTTTCATTAAGGAAACAGTTAAATCGGTAAGTGCACATATTGTGACACCCACCAACATTACTAGAAATCCCATATGTATATATATCTTTGTGTTATCAAGATTCATATTCTTAGACATCTTGAATTTTCAAAGGTTTATTAGTTGGGTTCTCACAATGTTTTTGAATGTATTTTGTTATTAAAGTTACAGTGAGTATTAATTTTATTTTATTTTTTCCAGATAATCTCGTGATATGGCAGCGTTCCACCAATAACTATAGTACAAATTGTTCATACATTTTTATAATTTTAATATGAAAAAATCATAAACTGTACTAATGAGAACAGTGAAAAAAAGTATTTTACCAATACTTCAAGTATTGCAAATTATATAGGCTAAATAGTGGCACCAACAGTTGTTGTCCTAATTTTTTATGAGTGTGGCACAAATTTTTATGCATCTTCACACAACTGCTACAACTGTGTGATGTTCTCTCATTATTTCTTCTCATGACATGTTATTTCTTCTTATGAACATTTTTTTTTAGTTTGTAGTTACTGGTTCACTTGACCCATTAATGCATTATCTTCACCTGAGATCCAAATTAGGATGCAGATAGATATTTATTCAAGTGAGAAATACATACACCAAGTATATGTATGTGTCACTGTCAGCCACTCATTCATTTGAAACCTTGGGCTGTGTTGTATGAAAGGATGTGTGATGCCCCATTGTCCCTTCTCAGTTTGCTCTTCTCCACCTTACTAGCTGACCAACTCTGTCTCAAGTGATGGATGAGGAACGAAGGACTCTTGTATCGAGCCAGTGTCTTACTCAATTACTCCTCGGCCATTCTCATTTAGGAAAGTCACTGAACCAATGTCTTAATTCCTCAATCATCTACAATCTAACTATGAGCCAGTGTCTTACTTTATCAGCTGTTTTCACTTTTGTATGAAGTTCATGTTACTGTTACTGTCTCACCCATGCTGACTTATTCTTGGCCACTGTCTGACCCACTTTCATTCTCAGACATTTCTATCCCTGTTCTGAATCCATTACTGGATCCACTGTCTTACCTTCTCATCAACTTTAACACTAAGCCAATATCTGACTTGCTGTTTTACTCCCTCAGCCATTTATAGCCATAGGAAAGTCCTCCGTGTGTATCATGCAATATTTGTATAAAACACAACACAGTTTTTGCATACATTGTTAGTACTCATATGTTACCTTACCTACCTTACTTACCCACCTGCCCACCCTCACACATTATTTTTTACCAGATTAGAAACTATTTTTACACTTATGACTAGATTCCTGAAGCTGTACCTAAGCCATGAACCAGCTTGACTTGTAGACATGCTTACAGTGCGCCAAGCTGAGTGCTAATTTGGAAGGGTAATGCATGTAATGGCTTGTATGTAGTCAATGCTTATTCTCAGCTTCCTTGGATATACTTGTAACCTATGCTCATTTATCTTTCCTGCCATCAGCTCCTCAATTTTTGTTTTCTTTTATGACAAAATGTTAATACTAATATAATGTGGAGTTGAATTGTGATTATCTTTTAAGTCCTTGAAGTGTTTTGTATTAGGTTCCTAAGTCCCAGCCTATGCATTATCTGTTGGATCAGTCAGGTAATAAACAATTGCCATAACACTATCTTTGTTATCACAGAGCATTACTTAATTCTATGAAGTTTGAAGCCTTTTGAGTTTATAGTTGTTGTTCACATTCTCCAATTAGTGTCTTATTATTGTCAGCCGTGGTTTTATGAGAGCTCATGCACCACCTTCACCAAAAGTAACTTAAGTAGAACATATATTTTTGTCCCCAACTACATGCCGAATTCTTATCTGCAACTCCTTCACGGGATTGTGCATCACCTTTGAATTAGGGTAACCAATTTTGATAGGGAAGGGGGTTGTGTACTGAAATACAGTGTGACTATCGAATTGATATGAATTTGTACGTAAGTGATTTATTTATACTATTCTAGTAATTTTAAAAATTTTACATGCAAGAGTGATTGATTGCTTTCTAGCAATAACAAGATATTTAAATATGCAATGGTCATCCCAATAAAGAAGTGGTAACATTATGCACTTCAAATACATTGCCTGTTTGTTATTGCAAGGATTGGGGCTTATGACCCTATGTGAAGCAAGTGTACAGATGTGTGTGTTATGCTGTGAGATGTAGTGTTAATAGAGGTAGGGTTCAAATCATTCAGCAGATGTATAGTTGTCAACCCTCATGACAGTGGTAAATACCATACCCAACCTCTTTTTGTACCAGATAAGGACATACTAAGTGTAAGATCCTAATAAATTAGACTTAGATACTCTGGGTTTTATTAATTACTGAAATGCTTCAAGATTTGTCACTGGAGATGACTGTGGGCATCACACTGTAGTGATCAGGAAACAAATACTGTGGGTGCTGCACATCTGGTGGATGCCGCCTTCCTGGTGTGAATGAAAGTGGCTAACCAATTAGTGTAACAAGCTGACAAAGATATTGTTTTTATATTCAAGGCTTCACTAGACAATTTTTGCCAGCATAGATCCACGCCGCCGTCTAGGAGGAAAACAAAACAATGGTAGAATAGCATCAAGAAACCTGGAAGCACCAATGAGTGGACATGTAAAGTGGTAATTGCGGAAACTAGTCAAGCAATTGATCAACATAGCTAAGTGACATGGGCTTGACAAACTAACGAGTCTACGGTGTCAAAGCCATCAGCTATCAGCACTAGCACAAAGTATTGCATTGCCATGTACAACAAGACTCTCAAATATGAGTAGCTGGCACAGCATGCTAATTTTGGACGTTCTCTAGAGGCTGCACTTTGCCTCAGTTTCAGCATCCATCTCTGACAGGACTTTTCTCCTTCCAGAACTGGTTGTGTTGATTTTGTCCCGATCTTAACTCCCTTTGTTTATTTATTTATTTGTTTTATCTATCTTTTTTTTATATGTAGTCTGGAATTTCCTTGCTCCTGTATTGGGAAGGTATTGCCTATTGGACTCGGTCATCCATAACACGCCAATTACATGATTAAGTTTAAACATCTGATTTTTTTTTTTTTTTATGCAGTTATGAACATATAAATTTATGTTAAATTTTAAAAAGTAAATGGAATCTCGTCATACTTAGAATAAATAAAATGTATCCTGATGTAGACATTTTGAGTCACAGAAAACGTGGTGCCAATCTCCGCCTCGTGGCAAGAGAAGTGAAAAGTTAAAGTATTGTGGGTTTACTTAGTGACCTGGGAAGCGTCACCATTGTCCCCTTGGTGCTGGGGCCACGTGGCTGCTTCAGGGTAAGTCCTCACCTCCATTATCTGCCTGGGGTCAATGGATGAGTGAAGAAATGAGTCAAGGGAACTAAGCAACAGTAATGGCCGTGTCTGATACCTGTGGAAATGTTGATTTTGATAGTTTATTGTTGCATGCATGGCTGTTTAAGACATTAGTGTGTTTCTGAATGTGCATTTATGTATGATTTATTTATGGAGGTTCCAGTGCTGTGAAAGTGTAGATTAATGTCCATTTGCAGATTATTACTGGATAAAAATGTACTGTAAGCGCCATTTTTCCTACAGGATGATGTAATGGGTTTCCTAAGCGTATTTTTTTTTTTTATTTGTATATGAGTTAAGTATTTCAAACATAGAAGTGTAGTAGGGTGGTTCACGAGACTATCCCTTTCCATCCCGGGCGGACTGGGCTAATAAGAGGTGAATGATGTGTGTATGAGGGTGTGGTGCCGCTCCTTATGGGATTGCTGGTCTGATATAGAGATTTAGATAGAAAATTTTAAACAGTACGGAAGCTGCCATTGTGCAACGTCAACAACTGTCAATAGCGGCTGGACTTGCAGGGTTTCGTGTAATGAAGGGCTACAATGCAAGTTTCGATCATTATAATACTCTGGATAACATTGAAAGAACATTAGCGTTTTTTTTTTTTTTTTTATCAGGCTAGGTGAAGTAATGATTAGATTCATTAATTTCACAGATGACTTTTTAATCGCTTAGTTAACAATTTGAAATAACATATTTGCCCCAGAAATAAACAGTAAGTATGCAAATTACTATCCTAAGGTTATTTCCATAATTCCTAATGCGTATACTTAGTTATAAGAATTTCTTGAGTTTCAGATCTCCCTTTTGTGGAGTATTTGTAATATTCAGGTTTACCACGCCGAAAATTAATTGCATCAACGGAAAGAATTAAGTTTACCAGTGAGGGTCACGTGTTAAGCTTGCGTGTGTCTAATTCATTACTGTTGCGTGTGTCAGTAATATTCTTGCCCTGAATTAGCGAAATTAATGTAATACTCTGCTTCTATTTCTTTCTGTGTGTGTGTGTGTGTGTGTGTGTGTGTGTGTGTGTGTGTGTGTGTGTGTGTGTGTGTGTGTCTGTCTTTCTTAATTTTGGGCTGTCTGTGTGTCAGTTTTTATCATGATACTTTCTCGAAGGGACGCAAGAATATGAAGTTATTATAATGCATACAATGTAATACGTCCTTTCTGTTTAATGGTGGAATGGAGCGGGCTAAAATATCTAGCTCTTAATTTTTGCACGCCTTCCCATTTATGACTTCATGATTTTATATAAGATTTATATATTGATTCAAATATTATGCATTGACACATTCATGTTTTTATGTTTGTAGATAATCCTAGACCTGTGTTTTGAAGTGCTCTTTTCTCTTACGACTGTTCTCAAAAGCTACATAGTTATCCATGCTCTCTCTCTCTCTCTCTCTCTCTCTCTCTCTCTCTCTCTCTCTCTCTCTCTCTCTCTCTCTCTCTCTCTCTCTCTCTCTCTCTCTCTCTCTCATATATTAATTAATTCAACCTCGAGAAACTATTAGTACTGTTTTTAAAACCTCTTTGACAATCTGTCAATTTCCACTAGGGCTTGTGAAAAGTGCAGGATCTGTCATTAGAAACTAAATTGAAAACTATAAATCATAATTAACATGGTCATGCAAGTCAGTAACTTCCACCAGAGAGACCTTGAAGTGTTGAGAACCCATTCCCAAGTGTTGACGTTGGAATGTGTGGACGCTTCCTTCATAACAGCCGTGAAAAATGTCCCTGGGGAGAACACTGATCGGGGAAACATGTCCCTTGTCCACCAGATGCATGTGACTCTCATTTGTTCAATGTATGTACAAAAATAACGGAAATTTACCCGAATATAATTTTTATAATCTGTAATAAAAGGGAAAATTTAAGCCTTCATAGCTCAGTGGCTAGAGCGCTGGTCTAGTAAACCAGAGGCCGGGAGTTCGATCCTCCCTGAAGGCACGTGGTCCATTAAATATTTTTATTAATTTTGTTTGATGCTTTCATTAATACTTATTGGGTGCTCCGTAATAAATTATAATATCAAGAAAACGACTTAAATGCATAGCTTTGATACATATACACACATATTATTGCAATTTCGGAAGCAAATCTTTAGATTTTTTTTTTTTTTGTTATTGCACTCGTTACTTACTTTATTTTAAGATTTGTTTTTATTTTGGTAGTAAATGAAAAGTATTAACCGTACATATTTAACTAAGTACATAAATGTTCTATAATGATCGATACTAGGGGGTAGATATGACACTGGTAATAATGCCGTGCTCATTATTGTGAAACTAATGTTCTGACCACAGACTGTAGGAATGACAAGTGAGATTAATGAAACACTCGTGTTATATTATTCATGGTATTCATTATATGCAATATATTCATTTAATGCATTCTTTATTTAACAACACATTTACAGTCTGATGATAAAGTATTAAGGGCAAAGGCTGCTTGTCATATATATATATATATATATATATATATATATATATATATATATATATATATATATATATATATATATATATATATATATATATATATATATATATATATATATATATATATATATATATATATTAATGATTTAGTTATAATTGTTGTTCACATCTTCTTCTTCTTCTTCTTCTTCTTCTTCTTCTTCTTCTTCTTCTTCTTCTTCTTATTATTATTATTATTATTATTATTATTATTATTATTCCTTTTTTCTTTCAGTTACTGCTAAATTCACCATCATCATTTTGGAAAAATTACTTTCTTTTTTTCTGTTAAGTATATTATCCTGAACAAGGTGGTCCTTGTTTCAAATAATCATTTAGCGTGGTTTTAAAGACGTTAATGGTGAAGTCGCTCGTAAACCACTGCATAAGAACAGTGAAAGGTTACCTGAAAAAAAAAAAAAATGCGCTGGTGTTGAACCCGTTAATGTCAGGATGTGGTAACTTTTACTGTAGGCTAGGTTCTTTTCACTTTGGTATTACTACTTTTTTGTGATGGGAGACGGGTAAATGGCAGGATCTGCACCATTAAAAAAAAAATTCTGTCAGGAGTGGGATTCGAACCCACGCCCTCAGAGAGGACCAGAATGCCCACACCCTTCTATCGGAAGGAAGGTAACCTTGAGTCTGGCGCCTTAGACCACTCGGCCATCCTGACTTGTGTAAAGCCTGCAGATTGTAAATTGATTTCAGTGCTGTGTCAGGACAATGGATTTAATGCAATAAATTCGTTGATATTGTGTGCTGTGTGGTGTGGACGTGACGAGCGAGCCCGCGGGAGGCGCGGCCCGTGAGGTGACGTGACGCCTCAGCCAGGAAGCAGCGGGCGGCGGACACTGGGTGCTCTTTTCACCCGTGTCACCACGCCCATACGCACGCCTGCATACATTACTAACTCGAAATAATATGAGTGTGATTAACTGCAAATTTGAAACTTTTATAATTTGTCTTTTCTGTTAGGTGTGCCTCCATAGCTCAGTGGCTAGAGCGCTGGTCTAGTAAACCAGAGGCCGGGAGTTCGATCCTCCCTGGAGGCACTGCGGAAAACTAATTTTAAAGTTAATTCTTCATAACTGATCAGTTCTGTATCGACGAATCTTGGTGTTTCGCACTGGTTTGTTCTTTACTGGAGAAGGGAGGGAGTATTATTTAGCAAAGGTGAGGATGTAGGCCCAGTGGGATACGCGTAAATCATATGCATTTATTTTGAAAGTTTTAAAGCATGAGATTATTGTGAATGTAATGTGTTGTGTATAAATCGAATATAGAGGTGCACTCTGTTAATGTGTATGTGTAGGTGAATCACACTTACGACCAACACCAACCTTCCTCTTATCAATTCCAACCTCCTTCCTCTCACAAATCCCTCACCCTTTTATCTTAAATTCAGCCTTCTTCATCTTAACTCTAGCCCCCTTCCTCTTCAGCCTCTTAAACCCAGCCTCCATCTTTCCAACTTCTTCCTTTTAACTCAAGGCTCCTTCCTCTTAAATCTTCGTCTTCATCTCTTCAACATCCTTCCATTTAAATTTAGACTGCTTCCTCTTAAACCTCTTGTCGTAACTCCTGTCTCCCAGTCAGTACTTCATATCCTTCTCCTTTTAATTAACTTATATTTGCTTCTTTCACCTTAATCCTGGTTCCCTAATTCCCAAGCTTCTTTACTTTAATTTTTTTTTGCTGTCATCTATTTCCCAACAGGACCTAGAATTTTGGAATTTTAGGCAAGATTTCTCCTGCTAATGTGATGGGAGCATAATTCTCTCTCTCTCTCTCTCTCTCTCTCTCTCTCTCTCTCTCTCTCTCTCTCTCTCTCTCTCTCTCTCTCTCTCTCTCTCTCTCTCTCTCTCTCTCTCTCTCTCTCTCATTAATCCTTTTAATTTTATATTTCTTGTTTTTTAACGTGATCCTTATTTCTTCTTCTTCTTCTTCTTCTCCTTCTTTCCTCCTCCTCCTCTTCCTCGTCATATTTTGAAATCTTGGCCAGCCTCCTGGAAAGGGTCACAGACAAGCAGTATTATTTAAGTGTCCCCTCGTTTGTTCCTGTCACACGTCGCACGTCTGGCAGCGTCGCTCGGGCTGGGAACACGTGGTGGGGCCGCAGAACATAAACAAACCCGAAAAATAGGAAAACGCATTGTAAGAAAAGCTGAAACGCAAGGCAGTTGTCAAGACAGAATCTTGAAACATACATAGAGCAGTAAGAGGTAATAACAAGAATAAAAAAGTTCATATAAAGGTATTTTCTCAAAGTTTATCATTATCATCATCAACAATAGTTCTCAGATTTAAACAAATCAAAGTATTATTAATACTGCTCTAAGTTTAGGTGTATTGTCTCAGTTTTTATCTTTTGTCATACATACAGTTATGCCTAGATGTCAGAAGGTATGAATTGTATTTTAAAGATGTAGGCTTTCTCCTTATACATTCTTTTGTGGTCCTTTCCCATCCCCCGCAAACCTGGTGGGAGGGCGGGGTTATCTGGTTGGGGACGTTAAGATGAGTGAAATGTGGCCTTCGATAAAAGTCTACGGGGAAGTAATTCTTTTTTGGAAATTTTTGGGCTGGGGGAGCAAATATAACTAAAATATGTACTTCCACACCTAACCTAAAGGGGGCTATGCCCCTCTTGACCGACCCATAACCTAACCTAATGCAGGGCACTGCATGATCCCCCCTTAACTAACCTAACTGGGGGACTATGCCGTTCCCCCATAAGCTCCCTAACCTAACCTAACAGGGGAGCTCTGTCGCCCTCGATCACTGTGGCCTAACCTGACTTAACAGGGGCTGTGCCGCCCCTTGACTGGCCCTGCTCTAACCTATATTTTTTAATTTAAAATATGTTAATGGCAGTGATGGTAATAATGAATTTTCTGAGTGCTGCATGTGTTAGGCTGTGTTACATCAGGTTTAACTCACCTTGTTATGAAGCCTCAATGTTTCATCATACTGGGAGTGTAGTAAGCAGAGCAGAGGACAGTACAGATATTACTTCACGTGTAATATTGTTTTGCCTTTTTATTCTGCAGGATCTGTTACAATGGAGACATCAGTGGCTTCATTTGTGAGCAGCTTCCTCGGGTGTGTGATGGGGGAGCCTCCAACACAGCGCCAGACTGAAGTGTTCATGGCTGTAGCACGGAGAGGTGAGAGCAGGGAGTGCCTTGTGAGTCTTGTGGCCTCCTCTCAAGATTAAAAGAATATTGTAGTGTAGGTTTAGAGTATAATTTCAAGACAGTTATCATAGGAATCATAGTTTAAATTAAATCACTTAGTGCCTTTAGTTTTATTCTGACTCAGTTAAACGTGACCCAGTTTTTTTATGGTAACTTTCTTTGGTGTAGCCGACTTTGAGAAGCTGACCCAAGGAGACTTTGTCATCCCACTGAACTCCCCCAAGCTGAAGAGTGTTGCTGATGCTGCCACACCTTTTGGAAAACTTCTCCTGAACCCCACTGAGGAGAACATCAAGGTGGGTCTTGGCAGCTTTACATTTTATGTTGTCCAGTATCAAACTACAGCAACATTGAGAACTGTAATGAAGAGCTACCACCTCTCCCTATCCAGACACTTCCTTCTTGCTTTGTTCAAGCTCTCAGTCTCTGTTAGTGTCTCAAAGCATGTCATTATCATTAAATTTAACTACACTCTTCAGACTTTTCAAACTACAGCAACATTGAGAACTGTAATGAAGAGCCACCACCTCTACCTATCCAGACACTTCATTCTTGGTTTGTTCAAGCTTTCTGTCTCTGTTAGTGTCTCAAAGCATGTCATTATCATTAAATTTCACTACACTTTTCAGACTGGTGGATGTGAGACACTCCTTCAGCTGTTCCCTGTTCATACAGTCACTGATTCTCACTTGTCTTTTCCATCAGACTCTTGTATCTCCTTTCCACTCAACCTCTCTCTCTCTCTCTCTCTCTCTCTCTCTCTCTCTCTCTCTCTCTCTCTCTCTCTCTCTCTCTCTCTCTCTCTCTCTCTCTCTCTCTCTCTCTCTCTCTCTCTCTCTCTCTCTCTCTCTCTCTCTCTCTCTCTCTCTCTCTCTCTCTCAGATCATCAGTACAATCATTCCATTCCTGAGAAAGTTTATTTGTTAATTTTCTTTCAGTTGGTTGAGCAAACCTTGGAGACGTGCAGGCCACCAGTGGGAAAAATTGTGGTGTTGAACAATATGCTGCGAATTCACTTAGTTAGAGTGCAGGTTATGAAGACTTTCCTGCCGAGGATTGCCAAGGCTGGCCTGAGATATGGTGCCTGCAAGTTACTGCAGCAGGTGGGTGGTGAGGGCAGAAGACTTGGCTTGTATTGTCATCATTATTGCCTTGTAACAATGTTGAAATATTTTTCTTCATGCAGAAACCATTTAATGCATTATAAAAACTGCACATGGTATAAAAAGTTATGGCAGTAGGAAGTAATTAATGAGTATTGAAAAATTAAGAGTTATATTCTCTTAATGTATGCAATAATAATAATAATGATAATAATGATAAAAATAATAATAATAATAATGATAGTAATAATAATAATAATAATAATAATAATAATAATAATAATAATAATAATAATAATAGTAATAATAACAATTGTTATATGTATTTCATTTAGTCTTTGTACATTACATAACAGAGATTGCATTCAGTTGGGTTCTCACAATTTTCTTTGAGAATAAATTAATAAAACCAGTAAAATTAATTAAAACTAACACACATGTAAGACTAAAATGTTAGAAGAAAAATAAGGAAAAAAGAAACAATGAAAAATATTATAAAAATGACTAAAACCCTAATACAAAATTATCCTGTGTGGCAGCAGGTCCCCATCACAGTGACACACAGGACACTCGACACAAGCAGCAGCCTGAGGAACATGCGTGGTGCCAAGCTGGCAAACCACCTGAGTAGCCTCCTTGCCTTCTGTGGTGCCGAGGTGAACAGGAGGGAGAAGCAGAACAGGGGTGGCAAAGGAACTAGTAAGGACTTTATGAAGGGCGATGATGAACATTGTGAACCTCAGACAACCCCAGTGACTGAAGCACACCATCCAGAGCAAACACTTGTAGAAGCATCTATGGGGAACAAAAGACACTCTGATAAGGGCCATGTGAAGTATAGACAAGGCAGTGAGGTGAGAGAGAAGAAGCCACACATTGAGACATTAAGATCACACACTAGAGAGGATGACAGTGTGAATGCAGCACCAGACACCACAGAAGCAGAGATGCATGTAGTATGTACACTGCAGACTCAGAATATACTAGAAACTCAACCCCAGTGTGTGAAAGAGGAAACTGAAGCATCCGTGACTGGTGAAGGAATACCAGCACAAGAATCTTCACACACCCAAGATGTATCAGAGGAGAAGGACGAGGTGGTGTCAGAGGTGGAGTTTGTGGTCACCGACAGCATGAAGAGAGTGAAGGACGGGCCCTGGGTGTATCAGTACGGGGGTGTGGTGGAGGTCAGGACTGGGGGCGCTTGGGCTGGATCTGTACAGGAGTATTGTAGGTGTGTGGACTAAATAAGTATATAATGTAGGTTGTGTTTTTTTGTCTGATCTTTCCTTGTGTTGCTCTTTTTTTTCTTTCCTTCACTAATATTACTTTTTTCTTGGCTTGTTAAAGGGGTAAAATTATTTTGCACATGTATTGAAAGTTGTTGGATCATGATTGACGTGCACAGTTCTCTTATTTGGACCACAATACTCAGAATACTTGTGGAGGAGCTGAAGCGAACCTCGGAGATGAGACAGAGGGACATGGACGGCCCCGAGTGGGTGGCCCTCCTGGAGAAGCAGGCAGGGAGGTGCCTCACTCTGCAGCTCCTCTCACCCACACACTCCAACCCGCTGAGGGTGGAGGTGGAGGGTGACACACACAACACTAAAGGTAATAAATAGTTTGACAGGATGGCTCTGTGAGTGAGTGACAGTTCTTCATCATCATATTGAAACACTTCACACATCATTCTTTATTTACCCAGTGCTTCTTCTTCATTCTTTCCTTGGTATTACTTATTATTAGTTTTTATACATATAATTTTGTTTGTGTGTGTGTGTATCTCTTGTTATTATGAACATTGATGAGATGTAGTGATACCAATTGTAATGGTATTTTATCTTTTACTTATTGAATCTCTTGTTATGGCTTGAGTCCTTTTGTGTTTGAGAGAAAGATAATTGTGCACAAATACTCATTGCAGAGAATTGTACCCAAAACTCAAAGGTTGTTATTAGTATTATTACAGATACTTAAAAACTGAGTGTTATAACATTGTCATTTCAAAGGCTGTCATCATGCCCTTCTTGTCATTTCAAAGGTTGTCATCATGCCATTCTGTACACCTATGCTTGTCTCTTGAGTGGAACATGGTGGTGAGAGAAGACACAGGATGTAAAAGAGAGAGAGAGAGAGAGAGTAATTTTTCAGCTGTTGCCTCTGTAACATGCTTTGAAGGTGGTAACAATTGAAGTATTAGGGATTAAGGTAATTTTTTTTATACTCAACACCTCATTCTTTTGACCTGTATTGCTTATTATACTTGATTATGTTTTGTATTCATTTTGCAAAAACCATTCACCTGTGAGGGAAGTCATAAAGTTATTACTGTTATGTTCACAGAGGCGTCATTCATGCTGTACAACTACGCCCGCCTGTGCTCCATATTTGACCACTTTGAGCAGTGTGTCCAGCAGGGGGATGTGGCGCCGCTGCCTCCTGTTGAGGACGTGGACTTCTCCCTCCTGAGGAATGATGTAAGTGTTCTTGTGCAGTCATTGGTAGGAGTAGAATAACAGACACCATTCATTTCTATTATTTGTTAAGCATTTTCTCTTAATGTTAAGTCCTGATCTGCTAAGAACATGTTAATTGTAGGATTTTGCAAGGATATCATATCAGAAGACTTCCCATTGCAAATTACAACTGGAAGTGAATGTAGTTACAATACTTGAGCTCTTGCTGGGACTGTACAGTAATCACACACCTGCCCCATACAGGTGATAATTTCTGTTTTTATCATTTGTTCCTACTTAATCAAATTTTTGCAGTATTGATTTAAGCATCATTTTCATATCATTGCTTGTGTTACTCTTTTCTTCTTTCCTTTATTAATGTTGCTTTTTTTTTTTCTTTTTTTACCTTACTTCACTTGTACTTTTCTTGTTATTTCTGTTAATTTTTATATATAGATTTTGCAAGAATGTTGTCAGCAGCTCAGAGAACTTCACAGTGCTAAATGCAAGTGGAAGTAAATGCAGAGTTATTTGGCCAGTAGCTAGGACTGTACAGTAACCACACTGTTCCCAACATGTTTGTTGTTTTTATCCAGCTGTTCTTAGTCATATTCTTGCAGGATGAATTAAGCTTGTCACATCATTTAGTATTGTATTACCATATTGTCTCTAAAAGATATGAAATTTTTTTGGCACACATAATTTCTTTGAGTGATAGGAGTGTAATTCCTCTGATCTGTTGTCATCTGGAAAATTGAGTTTGTGTGTGTGTGTGTGTGTGTGTGCGCGCGCGCACGCGCATGCATATGCAGGCCAGAGTACATACTGTGATACTGTGTACTTTACTGGTACTTTCTTTTATTATAGTGTGTAATAATTCTTCCCTGCATGCAGCTCACTATAGCAGATACTTGTAACTTGTACACAGTTTATCTTTTGTGCCATAATAATGCAACACAATGATGCTTAATCACAAAAATGGGAAATAAAAGCACCACTCAATCCCAAAACAATGTATATTTTAAGTTAAGATAAGTTCCAAGTGCCACACATTCACACATCATGGAAAACCTTCCCTGGCAGGAGGAGTGGGACCTGGTGTGGCTGTACCTCCTCCGCTGGCCTGAGATTGTGGAGGAGGTGGCCGTGGGAGTGGTGGGTGGAAGCAGGAGACCCAAGACAGCACACATCAGTCGCTTCCTCTACTCCTTGAGTCACCGGTGGAGTGAGTACTACTGCAGACACCAGGTGCTGTCGGAGGGCTTCCTGCCGCACCTCCTGCCCCTCATGTATGCCCGGCTGCACCTCCTCCAGGCACTCTCCACCCTCATGCGCACCTGCTTTGCTGTCCTTGGGGTGGACTCTCTGCCATCCTACATGTGAACCTGCAAGGGAAGGGAATTTCAAGGTTGATTCTTTTTCTGTTTTTCAGTTTTTACTTAAAGCCAAAATGTGGAAGTTTTCGCTATTTTTCATTTATTTGCTATGAATATATTTTTCTATTTATTTGTGAGTGGTGAATAACTGATTTCTTTTTTGTTTAGAGAGCATCAAGAAGTACTATGTTCTCAGTCTTTGCACACAGCTTAGTGATGGTTGAGTTTCAGTTACTGCCTCTGTCTCTGAGGTAAATACATTGGGTTAGAACATGGCAGCAGTGTTCCTCCATCCTGGCTGAGGAGTGTGGCCACCCTCTCTGCCTCAGGGTATTTTTTGGGGTAGGATAAAGTCTCATGTGAGTAATTAGTTAAAGTTTTTTTTTTATGTTTGCATCATTGTCATTATTAGAAAAAAAGTTGGTACTCACAGATGAATTATTTAATGTTACTCCTTGTGTCAAGACAGTGATTAACTTTTCTTCAGTGAAAGGAAGGGTGGCTGAGGATGATAAGAGAGTTCTTTTCCAAATTGTTTGATAAAATCCTGTGTATTCCATTTAATTTTTTTTCTGTGCAACATAGTTTGTGATGATCAGAAATTGTGATATACCATTTCAAAGGTGTTTGTATTGTAATGAAAAATAAAACCATTGACTTATAATTGAGATTATACTTCTGATATTCTTGAAGCCACAGTAACTGATGCTTATTCTAATGTAGTGCTTTCTGTTCATACTTCATTTGCTACATCACACAAATTATGGTTCTTATTTTAGCAGGATTTCCTGATTCTTTAGGAAGAAACTCATGGAGGTGGATCTGCTCAGTCAAAATTATGAGAGGCAAATCATGTCAGTCAGTGGTAAGGATCTGAACCCTGGCACAGACATTACTGGAGCCAGACATTACTGATGGAACCAAAGTGATCACCATGGTTCACATAGTGTTGTCTGTCAGTGTTTGCAGAACCACTACACCACAACTGCTTCCTTTGTCTGGTTCACAGATGAATACCCTCCTGACATTCTCTACAGTACTTCCTGTCTTTCCCCAGAAGAGAGAACCAGGAGAGTGCTGTCACCTCACTGGAGTACTACTAGCAGGTAAGCATAAACACTCCAGTCTTTCCTTATTTTATGCTGCTCAACATGACTGACTGATTGATTGATGTATGGTGCCATGCAATTAACTTCACCCTTTCACTGCTCTTTGACACATCTTTCCTCAATAACTAACCACTCAGACATCTTGTTCTACAGCCACCTTCAAATGTTGTACAGGCTAGAGATTGCTAAATTTATTCTTTTTCATCCCCTTTTTTCTTATAGATACTTATAAAGATTCCATACATTGCTTTTAGTGCAGTGAATTGCCCCATGTCACAGTGAACAGGTTAAAACATAAAAATATACCAAAATTAACTATATAGATTAATGACCTCTTAAGGAATAAACCACAGAATACTCTATATAAATAAGGCTTTCTTTATCGCATATATACAAGTTGCTGGTTCACCTTGTGGGGTTTAAAGAAAGAGGTCCTCCAGGTATTCCTCAAACTCCTCCTCTCGACTCTTTTCATCCGGTAGCTTGGCAGGTCCCTTCCATATGTCGTCAGGTGATGTTGCTGCCTGCGCCTCCCCACTCCCTGATGTACTCTCTGCCACCTCCTCTGTCTCCTCAGCTTCATCCTTGTCCTTTCTCCTCTTTTTCCTTGATTCCTTATCAGTGTCCTCTCTGTATTTGCGTCTCTTGGCCTTCGTCACTTCTTTTCTTCTGTGGTGGTAGTTCACTTTGTAGGAGCAGTCATGGCAAAGTCCTGCAAGAGGGAATAGCTTGAATACCATACTAAACTACACTAGAATTGAATTAGCAAATGTAACATTCTTGGACACTTCGGTTCTACTGATTTATAATTTACATATTTTTCCATTTAATTTTCACTCTAGTTCCTGGTCTGTTGTGTTTAATAAGAGAGAAAGAGCACAGCAGCAGAATTAGGTATAGATTAAATGACAAATGCATCTCACTCTCCACAATGAATAGCAAGACATCATAGTGTCACTAATACCAACTCAGCTTGACAAGAGCGTTCTTCTTGACCCCCTGCTCCATGTAAGAGAAGTTCATCTCCCACGTTCTTAGTCCCTCCTGCTCGCTGCATCTCTTCTCCCCACATGTGAACTGTCCCTTGCCGGATATCACCTCCTTTTCAATCCTCCAGCGCATGCCAACCTGTAACAAACATTTCACTGAGTCTATAAATGATTTTGTGTCTTAACCATAAGTGGAGATTCTACTTAATCCTTCTGCCCGGAGTGAATTAGTTTTTTGAATAATTTCTCTTCGTAATACTATAGTGAAATGTAATGGTCACCAATACCTTGCTTATACTCAAGTCTTCCTCCAAAAGTGCCATACTTGTAGGTGCAATTCCCCCAGGAGAAAAGTACATAATCCAGTTTATTCTGTGTCTTATCCATCCTTTATGTGATTGTTATTTTTCCATGAATGTTTTTCATGTCTTATTTTTTATTTATTTATTTATTTATTTATTTTTTCAGAATATGTTGTTAAACATTCTGATGTGCAGCACTGTGTGACCCTATTGTTGCTGTGCCATAAATCAATCATACAGTAACAAATAAAGTAATTCACTATATCACATTTGTCACCAGTACTACCATACCTTATTCTCCTTGTAGTGGGAGAGATCACATATGCAGTATTCCTTGAACAACTTGTCATAATACTTCTTGGCCACCTGCCTTTCCCAGGTGTCCGGTGTGTCCGAACTTTCCCACAGGAACTGGTGATTCTCTCGCACCACATCAATGTCCTTCTTGTCTCTGGATCTGGAATGGGAACAGAGTGGTGGTTTGAATTCCTGTCTTGTGGATCCCTTTCTTTATCCTAAATTTCAGCCCAGTGAAGTACTTAAGGTTTGCATGTTTAATTCATATTCAAGAGATAATGGGTGAATCCTAGGCCAAATGGAGAAACTTTAACCTTGTCTTTTATGCTGTAGCTTCTATTTACCCAGCAGACTAAGTACAAGATGTAAAGTTAAGAGTTGTGGCCTTGTAACGTGATAACTGCCAACGCCCCCTACAGCCGATGTGGTGAAGAACATGGCAAACTTCCCTTAACTAGTGGGGCGGCCTTGTTCAGTGATAGACTCGTATAGGTTGTCAGATATCTCAATGTTAAAAGTAAGTGAAGGCCTCCAAAAAATGATCTCCGTCACCACCACTCACGTGTCTCGCTTGAGGAAGGCGGTGCTGCCGGGGTGGTACAGAATGTAATTGTTGATGAGCATCTTGTGTCTCTCATATGCTGTCATGCTGGACATCTGGTAGCGCAGCCGCCGCCCTTCCTCCTGGCTCGCTGCATCCACCAGGATGGCTCGGTTCGGGAGGCCTGTGGTGAAGGGAATAGCATGATGTGTGTGTCTGATTGTGGTGCTGTCAGTGTTGATGGGAAATATTTTGTCAGCATGTGTGAACTGTTAAAATAATGGACAGTATTAGGGGAAATATTAATAAGTTTTGAGTGATTTACAAATGCAACCCCAAAACATACAATATATGCTATAGTTCTACCAGTAAGAAAGTAATCAACACATCAATGTAGAATAATAATTTTCTATATAATGTGGCATCGAAATTTGCTAAAAATGCAGATTTCTGTAACTGATACAATACTTTTGCACTGTACCTTGCCTTGGTCCTCTGTCCTTATAAATATTTGCATGACGCTCTTGTTGTTTCTTACGGAGCTTAATGTCTTCCTCAAATGCAGAGTCATAGCCGGATGTGGAGTTCTGTAAAGATAAACAAGGCTGATATGGAAAAGATCTCACAAGGTACATTTCTTAAGGTCGCAGTCCTTTGTTGAAATCAATCTTGTGCTGAACAATCGGTGACACCAGCACTCCTTTCAGGATGAGGAAGAGAAGAGGTGTTAGGTTATGTTAGAGTAGAAATTTATCCAGTTTTCGAAATATAGTGTCTCATCCTCAAACTTCATCAGGCCCCAAAGCTTGTTTGAGGAATTTAGGGGATGGGGAGGATGGACCCATTATAAAGAATTACGAGTACTATTAAAAAAAAAACAATGCATCGACCCAAAAATATCAACTGACACCACCACCAAGACAACCACAGTTCCAGCAAGTGACAATGAGTGAGTCTCACCTTGAGGGCCATGGCAAGGACTGGCCCGGGACCGCCCCACTTGAATCACGGGACTCAGGACAACACTTGAAAAATGTTACTTGTTTGTTCTCGCCCCTCACTCCCCAGCTGACGTTTGTTTACAGTGAGTGACGGAGCGGATCATCATTATCAGCAGCAGCAAGTATGATTTTCTAACGGC
This sequence comes from Scylla paramamosain, assembly GCF_035594125.1. NCBI lineage: Eukaryota > Metazoa > Arthropoda > Malacostraca > Decapoda > Portunidae > Scylla > Scylla paramamosain. Next base: position 17,719,273 of record NC_087182.1, read on the forward strand.
TCCCTTTCTAACTTCTTATCAGTATTTGTTCTTCCTAATGATTGCTTTCTCTTACTCTTAAATTTTGTGATTAATTTCACTTGATTTTTCTTAATTCCTACTCTGTTCACTGGAGAAAGTAGGAATGCTTGTTTAAATGTGTCCTTCACTTTCCCTACTGCGCAATTATTGTTTTATTTGTTTAATTAGTACCATACACATTCTAAACAAGCAAATATTTATAATTGTTATCAAGTAAGATGGGAAAGACCATCGTTAAACATGATTTCTCCAGCATATGGCAGTAGTTGCTGGTGCTGGTGGTGGTGGTGGTGCTGGTGCTGCTGTTGTAGTTGTAGTTATTGTTGTACTTTCTGTTTTTCTTTTGAGTCTTATCCTGTGCATTTATTTCCTTCTACAGTACTGTTCCAAGATATTTTTTACGCTATTTTCTCCCAGTTTTCTTATTTTAACCGATATCGTTTTATTCCTCTATAATATTAACAGTCTCCGTCAAACCAGCAGACGAGGGAGGAAGGAGTGTTCACCGATGCACCGTGACACTGAACGGACGGTGTTTCGAAGCTTCACCAGCGCACGTTTCATAGCGGCGAGGGTGGTGGAGCCGTAGCTAGTAGCGTGGTGGGCGCGGCGGCTAACGAGTGGCGGTGAAGGAACAATGGCCTGCTTCAGCGTGTGGTGGAGCGTCGCCCTGCTGGGAGTGTGGCACGTAAGAGTTTGCATTGTTTTTAGGTTTAGGAAGGGAACAAAGTGACGCCGTGGGGTGAGATAATTAATATGAGGGGAAAGTGTTGATAGTCTTTTCCTGCGTTAGCTTAAGCATGCATGACTGAAGTGTTTGGGAGTGCCTACACACACACACACACACACACACACACGTTCAGTTTCTGCTTACAAAGAGGTATAGGTTTGAATATTACCACCCCCTCGATGAACTTGCTCTAGAATCACGAATCACCAATATAGGTCGTTATGTAAGTTAGGTAGATCCACTGGGGTTATACAAGCAGTTATAGATAATTACGATGTAATGGAAAGGTTGGCAGCAGAAATGTAGTGCGTGACAGTAGAGCATGACTTGTTGAAACCTCAGGCAAGCTTAATTTAACCCCCGGCATGTCAGTAGCTGGAAGTGGTCTGAATGACTGAATTTGTGCCGACTTCGTTTACATTAATTTTATTCTTTTCCTCCTCCATTTTTTTTCTCGTTTTTTATTTATTTTTTCTTTGCTCGTTTTGTAATTGGGGAGTTACAACAATCATTAAGTACATTCATCATTAAGTTCACCGTACTGACGTGTATTTGCAATTAAAATAAATCAAGATACATTTAATTGTCGTTGAAAGATGATGCACCAGTAACAACCCCTGATGATGGTGCATTAGTGTTCCCAGGCGGCGCGGGGTGCCCATCTGCCCCTAAACACTTCAGCAGAGGACAAGCCACCGTTTCCCTTCGATCTCAGCTCCATCGGGGAGACGGAGAACAACCGCTTGGAGTTCTTGCAGGAGTTGTTCGAGCTGTCAATGAAAGCTGAGGAATCTGGGAATGACATTGAAACGAAGCTGGCGAAACGGAAGAGTGTTGAGGAGGCCAGCAGCGAGGCACGAGGGAAGAAGACCAGCACCACCACAACCACCACCACAACTACTCAGGTTAGTTGCATGGGGAACCAGTAGTTATGGAGATAGTGAAGAAACCAGCTTATTCTTTTTTATTAAGCTCTTAAAGATATAAAGTGATAAGAAATGGTTAGGTGGAGGTGGGGAGACATTGCAGAAACAGTCTTTATTTATATTATTCTGACAACATGCGAAAAGTAGTTAAATAAGAAGAAATACGAAATGAGTAATATAGAATAGAAGTATGCGGGAAAATGAAATTGCTACAACACGATACTCGAGAAGAAATAGTGAAATTAATTAAGTAAATGAATGAATAGGTAAATAAATCGATATAAAACGTAAATAAGAATCAATGAAGCTGTTCAGAATAAAGTGAGAATCATGTCAGACAAACGCCTTTATATACAAACACAGCAACCCCGCGCCCTTCTTTGAATCACACGCAGGTACGTAGGCAGGTGAAATTAGCAGGCGCATTCAACAAACACACCCCTTTAAACAATACGTAGGCGATGCTGGCTAATCTTAACTGTGCTTCTTATCTCCCGCTGACAAAAGCCGCTGGGAGAAAGGAGGCAGGATCGGGAAAGGGAACGAAGGAAACAGATAAGCTAGTTAGAAAAATAAGATAGAAAATATGGACGTAGAAGAGAGAGAGAGAGAGAGAGAGAGAGAGAGAGAGAGAGAGAGAGGGGGGGGGGAAACGCCTCCTTTTTATAAGTGAGTGATCATTTTCCTTATCTTGGCTTTATCACCAGCCACTAACAGCAGCAGTTACAGAGAAGGCGGAGGCAGGCACGGACAGACCAAGCCTTCAGGAGTACACGAAGCAAGAGATGATCACATTGGTTCACGAGGGGCGGCGCGGCAACGGGAGTGTGATGGCCGGCTGCCCCATCCCTCACCTGTCCATAAAGGTGACTTACCTGTCCGATGTGTTACCTGCCTGCCTAGCGCCACGAGTTAGGGTAAAAATAGTGCTGATTTTTATTTTTTATTTTTTTGTTTTTTGTTTGAGGTTTGTTTCATGAGTTAGGCTGTTATGAGGTGTGGTGGTTTAGTGTAATGGGTAGTAGTGGTAGGGAGGTACTTGTACTACTACTAATACAACAACAACAGTTACTACCACCACCATTGTTTCTGCTTCTACTGCTTATGTTACTACCACCACCACCACCACCACTAATGTTTTTACTACAGCTACCACTTAATTCTTGCGTTCTTAATATTTTCAACTACTACTACTACTTTCTCCGTCACCACCACTCCTAATATTTCTACTAGCGTTACCCTTCTATTCGCCCCTTCCACAACTGTACCATTACAATCGTTACCACCACCACCGCCACTACTCCCTGCCTCAGACTCGGTGCTTCGCCAACGTGATGGAAGTGACGGTCGCCTCCCGCATGAACCTCTTAGGACAGCTGATCATGGAGGGCGGCGACGGCAGGGCGGAGATTAAAGGAGCTTTCCTGGTGAGTGGTGAGCAGGTGGGCGGCGCAAGTGATGCCGAGACGGGTAACAAACGGAGGTAGTACAGCGTAATTCACAGGGTCAATAATCAGGGTAGGACAAGGAATTATGGGAGGAAGAAGTGGAGACAAGTCTAAGAGGGTTAAGTCTGTTAAGGTTAGGTGTAGATAGGATGTGTGAGGTGATGACAAGATTAAAACGAACATAGATATAACAATGCGATTCTCACGTCAATAATCAGGATAGGGTAGGACAAGGAATAATGGGTGTATGTTTTGTTAAAGCTAGATTTAGAAAAGAGAGGAAGACAGGATAATGCCACAGGATAATGCCAAATAATGCCACTCGCAAATAGAACTAACGTAGGTGTAACGGTGCAATTCTTACGTCAATAATCAGTGTAGAATAAGGAATTATGAGTGTATGTGTTAGATTTAGAAAGTATTAGAAAAAAATATGGCATTATACTCTTTTCTAAATCAATCCTAAGGTACTCAAATAAAACAAACGTAGGTGTAACAGGCAATTCTCAAGTCAATAATCAGGGTAGGGCAATGAATAATAGGTGTATGTTTATTAAAGTTACAGAAGCGATAGAATAGATAGAATAATGTCAGGTGATGCCACACACACGTAACAAGAGCGTAGGTGGAGCAGTGCATCCTCGGGTCAGCGATGAGTGATTGTGTTTCAAGGCTGTTATGATTCGAATGATAACAAGTATTCTCTCATTAATGGCAAAATTACTCGTAGGAACCAGATGAGAACCGGATCTATTATGACTTTAAAAATAATACTGATGAGAGAACAAAGTTTATCAAAATAGTGAACAGTGAGCATAGAGAAGATGGAGAAACACACACACACACACACACACTGTCCAAATAAAAGCACGAACACCATACAGCCATTATGTCATTTACGTCAGTGTTGCGTATTGTCATCTTTGGTGCTCTTTGAAAGCAGCACTCAGGAAGGAGCAAAGCATTTCAAATACAGAATAGTGAGCATACGAGACAAAAGTACACAAGCACACCAAGTAAAATAGTGTAAAACAAACAAACAAACAAACAAACCACTTTTATGTATTAATCGTGTTGCGTTGCTAAAGTTAGGTAAGTGTTGGCGGTGGTCTTGGTGTCCTCTGGTGTTGCATGTAGGTGTGTAAAGGTTAATGAGTGGTATGCTGCAGGTGGCCTTCGCTGTGGTGGGCGGGGCGGGCAAGAGAGGGCGCCTAACTACCCGCCTGCTCAGGACTGACGTGCACACAAACTGTGATTACTGCGACCACCTGGTGACGCAGCTGTATCTCAAGGTGAGCGTGGCGGCGGGCGCAGGCACCTTTGGGTGCCACTGACTCAGCATAATCCAACCTAACCTAACGTACCTCGCCTTCCCTCACCTCACCTCACCTCGCCTCACCTCACGAACACACACAGCACCCACTAACATACCATAGCATAAAATAACCTCAAACTTGACATAACTTCCCTAACCTAACTTAACCTAACTTGCTTCACCTCGCCTCACAAACATAACATAATCCCACTCGCCTCACGAACATACACAACATCCCACTAACATAACATAGCGGAAAATAACTCACTAACTTGATATAACCTCACTAACAACTTAACATAACCTCACTAACTTGATATAACCTCACTAACAACTTAACCTAACTTACTTCACCTCACCTCTCAAACCTAACCTAATCCCACTGACATAACATAACAAAGCTAACGTAACCACAAACTTGACATAACTCGCTCACCTAACCTAACGCAATGTAACAGCGGAACCTACCTCGGGGAACGTAACATAGTTTAGGTTAGTTATTTTTATTAAACCATTTTAATTTCCTGATCTTTTTATATTTTATCTCCATTTTAATATTTTCCCTTTCTCTTACTTTCTTCCCTGAATATCAACTCGGTATCATTTGAAAATATTCTTGATTGACGAGAGAGAGAGAGAGAGAGAGAGAGAGAGAGAGAGAGAGAGAGAGAGAGAGAGAGAGAACAAAACGCTTCAAAGCTCCCCAAGTCTTAATCCGAAGCAGTCACGCCTCTATCAACGGAAGCATCACGGAGAGTAAACCCACAGTCATTGTTGTACTTTGTTTGAGGAGAGTAATTGCGTTTATTAATAGCCTTGTGTACAACTCTTGACATTTGAAATAGTAAAAAAGTATCACCATGGTTCTCATTTTAGCTCCGCAGTGAAGGGTAAAGAGGAACGCTTCTCAACGGTAAGGAAGAGCAGTTACTGTGACTGACTGACTAACCTGACTGACTGACTGACTGACTTCTGACTGACTGTGTTCGTGTTCTGATTTGCCTGTGTTCGGTTTTATAGGTTAGTTCCATGTTGAGCCTTGGTTTAGTGTTGTTAAGTGGCTGTGGTTATGTTTTGTGATGTGTTCTTTGTTTACTTATTTGCTTCGTTGTGATTGGCTGTGATTTTTGTGTTGTAAGGTTACTTTTTTTCTTTTCTGCTTTTTGACTTTAGTTTTGTCGTGTTCCGATGTCTTGTTCTGTTCTATTTTGTTCTATCCCATGTATGTTATGTTCTCTGTATTCCTCTTCTGTCTTATCTTGTCGTATTCAGCCTACGTTAGTGTTCTGTTCTGCTTTGTTATGGTCACCTCACGTTAATGTTTTGTTCTGTCTTATCCTGTGTTCTGTTAAGTTCTAATCTGCCCTGGCTTATTCTATTTTGTTCAGTTTTCTGCGTTAGTGTTCGGTTTTGCTTTGTTCTGTTCACCTTACGTTAGTACTGTTCTGCCTTCTTGCGTTCTTTTCTAATCTGCCTTGGTATGCTCTATTTTGATCAGTTCTTGTGTCCCACTCTCTGTATATATTCGTATTTTCTTCTGTTTGTCCTATCTTCGTGTTCCGGTGTCCGCAGGTTGGGGAGGTGAAGTGTTTCCTGACGGGGGAATGCCCAGCCCAGCCAAGTTTGCCAGAGTCCCTCCCCAGCCTGCCCGATCCTGTCTACTTCCCCGCCACCACCGCAGCGGGCACAGTTACACAGGACCCCACCACCACGGCCAAGACCACCATGACACTGCTTGAAGGTGTGTGTGTGTGGGGGTGGGGGGGTTTGAGTGGTTGAATGACTGGGTGAGGGTTTGACTGACTGACTGGCTGACTGACTGACTGACTGGCTGGCTGACTGACTGACTGGCTGGCTGACTGACTGGATGGGCGTTACATTACCTACTTCACAATTTTTCATTATTTTGTTGCACTTACACTTTTCATTTTATTTCTATTTTTATCATTCTTTCGTTCTAATTGCTTCATGTAGCCTTAAGTTCGTAATTTCGTTTTTTTTTCTCCTTTTCTTGTTTCCTTCTATCCTTCCCGTCCTTCATTCTTTCTTGGCCCTCTCCTTCCTTCCTCTCTTCCCGTCCTTCATTCTTTCTTGGCCCTCTCCTTCCTTCCTCTCTAGGCCTTCCCTCCATGTTCTCTCCTTCCCTTCCTTCCTTCCTTCCACCCTCTTATTCCTCTCTCCATTCCTCTCTCCACTTTTCTTCCTCCACCCTTCTTCCCTCTACTCCTGACTTTTCTCTCTCTCTCTCTCTCTCTCTCTCTCTCTCTCTCTCTCTCTCGTACGTCTTTTATCCCAACTCTCATCGTCTTTCCCTTTTCCCTCCTTTGCTTTCCCCTCACCCTCATAATTCCTGTACATTCCTTCCATTCGCCTTGATGTTTACTAATTTTCGTCTTTATTTCCCTTGCTCTACCCCCTTGTATCCCTTTTATTTCCTTCACCCTTTCGTCTCTTACCGCTTCTCTCTTCGCCTGCGCCACCTGACCTTGTTGTGCCGGCGCCATAACTCGATAGTGATACAAATATTGTTCTACTCCTCGTCTGTCACTCCCACGCACTGTCTTAACTTCCCGTACACAAATTTCTCCCACTAACGTTTCACTATACAAGCTTTCCTCTCCTTTTCCCACGTAAGTAATTTTCCCTGTGATGAATTATTTGTACAGTCGCGTCGTAAGTTGTGTTCTGAATCGTAACCAGCTCAGATTCGAAGCTTTGAACTGTAGTGAGTCGTGAGGAGTGCCAGGTGCCGCGAGGGGGAGGAACCTGAGCTGGTTAACGGTTCATCACGGCGACGAAGCAGGGGATAACTTACCACCGCGACTGTACATCTCGTAGTATTTCAGTCATGCCTTCGTAGTCTTTCAGTCTCTTAGTATTCAGTCGGTCTCTCAGTATTTCAGTCATGCCTTCGTAGTCTTTCAGTCTCTTAGTATTCAGTCGGTCTCTCAGTATTTCAGTCATGCCTTCGTAGTCTTCGTCTCTTTAGTATTCAGTCGGTCTCTCAGTATTTCAGTCATGCCTTCGTAGTCTTCGTTTCTTTAGTATTCAGTCGGTCTCTCAGTATTTCAGTCATGCCTTCGTAGTCTTCGTTTCTTTAGTATTCAGTCGGTCTCTCAGTATTTCAGTCATGCCTTCGTAGTCTTCGTTTCTTTAGTATTCAGTCGGTCTCTCAGTATTTCAGTCATGCCTTCGTAGTCTTTCAGTCTCTTAGTATTCAGTCGGTCTCAGTCTTTTAATTAATCACTCGTTAGTTTTTGTCAATCTTTTAGTCGGTCAGTCTGTCTTCCAGTTTAGTTTATATTGCAGTTAATCAGTCACAGTTTATATTCCAGTCAATCAGTCACTATCAGTCACAATTCAGGCCGCCAGTCATTCAGGCAGCCGGCCAATCATCCAATCAACCAACACTACTAGTAAAATGATCTAGATCGTCACCCAGTCGGGTTAGGTTAGCTTAGATTAGCGTAGTTTGTCAGTCTATGGGGGAAATCATTTAGGAAAGCTTGAATGGTGGAATTTACTTGGATGGAGTTTACGTGGTGTCCTCCGCAGGTTCCTCAGGGCTGGAGGGCGTGGAAGTGAGCGGCGCTGTTCCCCTGGGCACCAAGCTGAGTCTGGTGGTGAGCGCCTACAGCCGAGACCTGCCCCTGGACCTCCACCTGGCCAAGTGCGAGGCGCGGGACGAGGAGGGCCGCGTGGTGGTGCTCCTCAAGGTGGGAATAGAATTAAGGCTGCCATTTTGAAGATGGCGTCTCACGGCCCGTATTTTGAAACACTTTGCTCTCTCGCTACCACTATATTCGAAGGCCACAGGGATGATTTAGCCGGGTTCTCAAGATCGTTTTTCCTGTTAATGATACAGAAATCTTGTTCATCTGTTACTAGAACCATGAAAGTACCCTTATATTAAGAAGGCCTGTGTTTTGAAACGCTTTGCTCTCACACCCTCTCCTCTCTCTTTGCTCCCTCTCTTCTTTCAAAGGCCATAGAGATGATTAGCTGGATTCTCAAGAGCGTGTCTCATGAAAATGTTAAAATATTGTTAATCTGTTACTAGAACCGCAAAAACACTCATAAAAACCCGTACATCTTGAAGTTTAGTCTTTCCAGTCATATATTTGTACCAGATTATCTGAAAGGGAAAGAAAGTGTTCATCACTAGTGCTGGGATGATTATAATATCGTTAGTGTGGTCTTGGTGGTCACTGAACTGTCGCAGCCACTCTTACCTGTACCTAACGCTGTCATAAACATCGTTAGTGTGGTCTTGGTGGTCACTGAACTGTCGCAGCCACTCTTACCTGTACCTAACGCTGTCATAAACATCGTTAGTGTGGTCTTGGTGGTCACTGAACTGTCGCAGCCACTCTTACCTGAACCTAACGCTGTCATAAACATCAAAATAAGTTCAATTAATATTTTCTTGCATTGGTTTTGTCAGGTATAGAAAAAATATTTTTTCATCTATTAATTTGTTCTGTAATAATTCCACTGTTTGCTTGAACTTGCATAAATAACAGGAACGTTATTGGTGGAACCTTTTAATACGAGTTTGGAAGTGGTAATTAAGCGGTATTTTTTTTTTATTCGTGTATTCATAAATTTGTTTTTGTAGCTTCATTACACTTGCGTCAGCTTTCACGCAAAGGTGTTATCGGGGAGGAAAATTTTACTGCGTAGCGGCGAAGCTGTGAGGATGAGTGTTAGACAAATGGCTAGGTAGTCGTGGGTAGCGGTTCCCAAATGCCAAAGCTGAAGTCCTTTTCTCAGAGACGCCGTTGTAGCCCTGATAGAGGAACCGGACGTAAAAACCGGGAAAAAGTTGGAATTTTTTGTCGTATAGTTTTTATTGTATAGTATTTATTTGTAGTGTTTATTTTTGCATACCTTCAGTAAACTTTGACTTTTGACTATTAAGGTGTTACCGAGGAGAATTTTACTGTCCGGGGGCGAGGCTGCGAGGGTGTCGGATGAAGAATAGCTAGCAGTGGTCTTCCGCTTTGTCAGGACGGGTGCAGCGTGTCTCAGGTGCTGGAGGACTTCCGCGAGGTGGTGGAGGCTGCCGGGGAGCCTGGCATGCGGCGCGTCAGTCAGTACGCTAGGCTGCGAGTCTTCAATACCAGGGCGGCGCCGCAGGACATCACCCTGCTTTGTATTCTCAAGGTGAGCACACGTACGGTACTGCATCCGTTCGTTACGTTTTCTGTGTTGATGTATGACTAATTTTGTGTTCTAGCATGTGATTTATTTTTTTTCCGTTTTCTGTTTGTGTGTTCTGCTTTGTTGTATTTAAGGTGAAGATTCGTGTACATTCGTTTCTTCCTTCCCCATTTCCTGTTTTGAAGTTTTGGCCGTCGTTTTCTGTTCTATTGTTACTTTTCCCCCCCGTTTCCTTTTTTTTTTTTTTTTTTGTGTGTGTGTGTGTGTGTATCTAAGATGGGGATTCGTGTACATTTGTTCCTTCCCCATTTTCTGTTTTGATGTCTCATTTTCTGTTCTAGCATGTGATTTTTTTTTATTTCCTTTTTTTCCGTTTTCTGTTGTGTGCGTTCTACTTTATTGGATCTAAGATGAAGATTCTTGTACATTCGTTCCTTCCCCATTTTCTGTTGGTGTCTGACTTTCATTTTCTGTTGTACTGTGTTATGTTTCTTTGTATTCTGTTTTCAGGCGTGTTTTACGTTGCCGTATCATTGTCCTTTATATTGTCTTGTCATTCACAACCTTGATTTCTTGTCATACAGCCTTTTCTTAATTTTATCTCTTCTTTAATATTTCGTCCTATAACCTTTATTGTTGTCACTTATGTATTTTGTAATTTTTTGTCAATGCGTTTAAAAATACAAAAGCAAATCTTGAACAAGATCGTTAAAACCTCAACACTTCACAAGACAATAATGATTCACGATACATTCGTCTGTCTCACTTTTCCAGCTTAACTATCTATATATTTTTTTCCCCATTTCTTTCCCTCTTCCAATTAACTCCGGCCGCCCCGCCACTGAAGACCCTTGCCACAGCAGCGCACGTCTCTATATAATTACTGGGGTCATTTAGGTGATTTGTTTTCAATCGCCCACTAATAGGTTTGAGGTTTCCAAAAGGGAGCACGTCATTATCTGCTCAGAGTATTGTTATTGTTAGTTTTCTGTCCTATCTCCTCCTCCTTCCTCTTCCCTCCCTTCTACTTCCCCTTCTCCCTAAGATTGATATAAGCTACCTTAGTGTTCTGTGCTATATCTCGTACTAAACTTTGATTTACCCTGGGAGCATCTTTATCACATTAAGGTCTTCCAAGTAACACTCGCTACTCTAAACATTCATCCCTCCGTCGTGCTCATTGTCCGGTGTTGCAGGTGTGCAGCGGGGAGTGTGCGGAGCGCCCCGCCTGCGTGCATTCAGACATCAACCTGGGCAGGAGCAAGAGGCCCATCGCGTCCCTGTACTCTCGCCAGGTGACCCTCGCCAAGGTGTTCCGCGTGGCAGGCTTTCCCGTCAACAGGCCGAGTGCCCCGCCTGTCCTCAGCTCAAGTAAGTACACTTGTATTTAACTACTCGTGATGCACAGCGGGGTTTGAAGCGAGTAGAATTCAGTTATATCTAAGAAGCCTCAGTCTTTTAAATTTTCACATCAATGAGGAATATTATAGAAATAAAACTATGACCATTCTTTGCGGAATGGACGAAACAAAAATAAAGATATTGTAGGTTATCGGCACAAGTATTTCAAGGCAGATCACATCCAGGGTGCATGGTTTGCTTTTGGTCGTTTCCTTCTTGCTCCAAATTCCTTGATCTGTGTGAGCACCTCATTCCGTGAAAGGCACCTGTTTTCTCTGTATAGGCTGTGGTAACTGTAACGATTAGAAAGTCGTGAAGGTCGGCAGTGCGTTGTACAGTGAGTGACGAACCGCGCCTTTGCCACAGAATCACCAGGAGAGAAAACGGAATGCGACTGTTCGCACTTGGCGGCGGCGGGCAGCTCGCGGGGCTGCCTGTCCTACCAGATGGTGTACCTGGTGCTGGGCCTGTCCACCGCCTTCTACCTCCTGGTGGCGCTGTGCGTGTACTTCTTCCTGCGGCGCCCCAGCCCCTACGCCCTGCAGAAGGGTTACATGGAGGACACGGAGTCGCCGCCCCGCGCCCTCTACCAGGAGTACAGTTCCACCCGAAGGCGCTCCCCGCAGTCCTCCCCGGAATACTCTGTGAATATGTCGCCGCAAAGCCGCCAGTCTCCTCACTCTCAGTCCCCGCACGCCCGTCAGTCGCCTCATTATAACTAGTCCGCAACACCTTGAGCCAGCCACCACAGCGCCGCCGAACCTAACAGCCTCGCACCGTCAGTCGCCGCCATTCAGGAATATTAAATCTCGCACTCAAAAGGAATACAAGTAATTATTGTGATAAATTTTACCTGTTTTATGCTTGTGTGTCCTTATTGGTGTAAATCAAGGCTGTAAACAAACTGTCCTCAACGCTGTATATAATCATGGTGAGCCTGTTGGTGATGCCGTCGGTCGCATTAGGCCAGGTGGTGTCAGGCGTTTCAGACGAGGCAAAGGGAGGCGTGGGTAGCTGAACCGGCTCGTTGAGGAGTAATGATTGGTAACTCCTCTTAAAATGTGGCGATTTATTGGCGATTAACTAACTGCCAAATATTCTTGTACCTGTATAGTTTTTACTTGTTATATTTCGTTGTTCTTTTACTGTTGATATATTGTGTGGAGTTGTATGAGTTTTTTTTACGCTAAAGGAATATATACTTATTATTATTACCATAATTTGTTACATACATACATAGAATACTGTAATAATCGATCTATTGGAATAATAATTGAAAGGCGTTGTATCACATGTACATAAGCTTTCTAATTACAAGTGTGCTGTTTTGTGACAACCGTGAGTGGCTGGTTTTTGTTTTTTGTACCAGGTGAAGAATGAAACCGAGTGAAGCTTCGAACCCCCCTATATCTCTCTCTCTCTCTCTCTCTCTCTCTCTCTCTCTCTCTCTCTCTCTCTCTCTCTCTCTCTCTCTCTCTCTCAGCTAAGTGATGCGGTACGATATATTGGATTAAGGTTTTATTACATGTAGTCAAGGCATCACACTTAAATGGATGGGTTGTCCTCTGTTAGCAGCACGACACACAGGAAGTCACGCTCCCATTGGCGTCACAAAGGCTGGAATCTAAAGAAGCCTTCCTTTTATGTCTTGGTCACTTTGGATTAGTCTCGAGCTTCTGTTAGTGACAGTTTAATAGTTTCGAGTCCCTTGCCTTAACTGTACATAACAATTGCTTTTCATCGCCGTAATCATCCCTTGCTTGTTGTCTGACGCTTTCCAGATTCATTAACTTGTGTTGATGATCACGGCAACTCTTGATGGAATGGTATCGAGTCAAGTGGTGTAGGTTTCAAGCACCAAACCAATAATTAACTGTGGCGGTCCGGAGGCTGTTGTAGTGACGTATGTGTGAGTGTCTGGTGAGTGATCTGAAACGTAAGACCTGAAGGATATAACGGAGCTCCGAATCTGGGGAAAAATGACAAAATTCGATTAGGAAATTAGTTTTACCGGCAAGTTTAGCATATTAAGTCTGTGGCAGGTATTCAGTGGGTGTCAACAGGAAAGGCGGTTATGGGGAGGGTGTATCGAGAGGAGGAATGA
>NC_087182.1:17737380-17744880 GCF_035594125.1 Scylla paramamosain
TCTCTCTCTCTCTCTCTCTCTCTCTCTCTCTCTCTCTCTCTCTGAAATGCCTACGGTAGGAACGTTAGATTTACCTTCACATTTTTACCTGAGTTTCCGTGACGCGATGAACGGCGCAGGTCTGGTGGCACTCGGCGCGCATGTACACCGCCACCACCACCACCGCCGCCGCCGCCGCCACCGCCGCCACCGCTTGTAAACAATGTACACGTTCACACTGGGCGAGGTTTTGGTGCACACGTGTAGGTTTTGACGTGCACATGAAGGGGTTTTGATGTACGTGTGTAGGGTCGGCTAGGGTCACTGCTCGCGGGACCTTGAGATAGGAGGAGGAGGAGGAGGAGGAAGAGGAGGAGGAGGAGGAGGAGGAGGACAGGTGAGGAGTTATTGAGCGAATGGAAAGGGAAGGTAGTGAGGGCCCGCCATGTGTGTGTGTGTGTGTGTGTGTGTGTGTGTGTGTGTGTGTGTGTGAACCACTGATGTTATGCCATACTGTTTAGCAAATGTTTAACGTGTAGTGTTTGGTACTGCCTTGTGTGTGTGTGTGTGTGTGTGTGTATGTGTGTGTCAGTGTACGGGTAAGGCAGTCGCAGTGATAACACCTGTACTAGCTTCAGTCCTCTAGGTATGTATATATGTATGTACGTATGTCTGTATGTGCTTGTGTATATGCGTGTGTATGCATCCCACCTGCTCAGACCTGTGCTAATCTACTGTTCTCTACACTACTAACCTACCTATGTGTTTACCTGGCCGCCTGTCACCTGTTGTTCCGCTGTGGCTCCGTGCAGGTGTGACGCCTCGCCTTGTCGTGATTGGTCTGAATAGGCGGTAGGGAGAATGATGCTAGTGGGGGTGTTCAGATAGGTTAGGAGTGCAGGCTGAGAGAGAGAGAGAGGGGGGGGGGGATCTTATGAGGTGAGTTGCTTCTAGACTAATTTCGCTTTTGGTTTCTTAATTTTTCCTGAAGAAGCCGAAAGCAAAACTTGTCGAGGATTTGTTAGTGTGTCTTCTGGAGTCATCTTTGGTAGAGAGAGAGAGAGAGAGAGAGAGAGGAGAGAGAGAGAGAGAGAGAGAGAGAGAGAGAGAGAGAGAGAGAGAGAGAGAGAGAGCGAGAGAGAATGGTTATGACGTTGATACAAAAAAGTACAAATCAATGAAATTCTCAACACAATTCGTGACAAACTAATACTTCTGGAGTCATCTTTGGTAGAGAGAGAGAGAGAGAGAGAGAGAGAGAGAGAGAGAGAGAGAGAGAGAGAGAGAGAGAGAGAGAGAGAGAGAGAATGCTTATGACGTTGATAAAAAAAAAAAGCAAAAATCAATGAAATTCTCAACACAGTTCGTGACAAACTAATATTGATTTTTTTCACTAGTACAAAATTAATAATGATCACTGTTACAATCTTACTTAACACAAATACACTAATACAATGTTATAACCTTAAAACAAATACACTAACACAAATAATGATGCAATGCTACAATCTTACTTAGCATTTTCAAATATCGCTTTAGTCTACTTTTAAGGGGAGCAGGGAGGGGGGGGGGGCGTCTCCCTGTGTCTCGCTATTACTAAGGCTCTGTTAGTAATCCTTGGAGGGGGCATTACTAATTATGTCCAGGTAATTAAGTAAGGTTTCTAACGGCTTGACAACCTCCCAACTGGGCACTTAAGTAGCCAAAGGTGGGGGGAAAGGGAAGGGGGAGGGCTCTGCGCCACCCCGCCCCCCTTTGAAATATATATTGGTTTTGGGTTAATTGCGGATAATTTCTCAGTATTGTGACGAGGTATTTTGAAGTGGTGTCTGTCTGTCTGTTTGTCCGTCTGGCTATCTGTCTGTCTGTCTGTCTGTCTGTCTTAGTTTCTGTCTGTCTGTCTGTGTGTGTTCGTCTCTCTCTCTCTCTCTCTCTCTCTCTCTCTCTCTCTCTCTCTCTCTCTCTCTCTCTCTCTCTCTCTCTCTCTCTCCCCCCGCCTGTTATTTTTAGACCATTTCCTCTTCTCATTCAATTTGTGACGTTTTTTTCCTCCTGTTTCTCCACTCTCCCTTTATTTCCTCTTGGTGTCTTATCCTCCCACGCTGCTCTACTCTTGTCCTACTCTTCCTCATCCTTGCTTCTTGTATTTGTTACTTTCTTTCCGTTTTTATTTGCATTTTCAAGCGCTGACGGGGGAGGAGGAGGAGGAGGAGGAGGAGGAGGAGGAGAATAGAAGGCAAGGAGGAGGATGACTAGGAGGAGGAGAAGGAGGAAGGTGATAGAAGACAAAAACGAGGAGGAGGAGGAGGAAGAGGAGGAGGAGGTGGATGAGGGTGCTGATGATGATAATAAGGATGATAATAATGAGGAGGTGGAAGAGGAGGAGGAGCAGGAGGAGGAGGAGGAGGAACAGTATGAAGATGAAACAGAAACAGACAAGGAAGAAGAAGAAGAAGAGGAAGAGGATGGAAGAGAATGACTTTAATAATAATGAGGATGAACGAAAAGGAAATAGAGAATGAGAAAAAAAAGACGAGAAAGAATAGGGAAGAAAAGGAAGAACAGAATGAAAAGGGAGAAAATAGGAAGAAAAAGCAAACATGAAGAGAAAGAGGACGAGTAGGAATAAGAAGATGATGAGAAAGAGGATGAGGAGAAGGAGGAGAAGGAGGACGAGGAGGAGGAGGAGTAATGATTGTAATGTCCGTGGTAGTGAGGTAATAAATCTTGTCTGTCACAGTTTGTCATCATTGCCAAGGAAGTTGTCGTCAGTTTCATGGCTTTACGTAAAATTTGCTCTGGTATTACCGCCGTCTTTGTCACAACTTTCTTTTTTTTTTTTTTTTTCTCGTCAGATTTTCTTTTTTTTTTTTTTTATAACATCTTGAATTAGTTAATATTTCTCTTATACGAATATTTTCACTTACTGTTTCTATACTCAAGATTTTATTGACTCTTCTAATGTCGATGGTTTAATTTCAAGTTATTTACACCGTCAGTACTTATTTCCCGTATTCTTACCTTGTCGCCGTTTTCTACGTGCAGCATAGGGGGAGACTATGTAAACTGCGCCTTGCCTTTCTCTTGCTCTATTATTTTTTTTAGATAATGTTTCTTTTTTTTTCATTCATTTTTTAATATGTTTCCATTCTTGTCTCTCTCTCTCTCTCTCTCTCCTCTCTCTCTCTTCCTCTCTCTCTCTCTCTCTCTCTCTCTCTCGTCTCTCTCTCTCCTCTCTCTCTCTCTCTCTCTCTCTCTCTCTCTCTCTCTCATCTCATACTTGTTTTTTTTTTCTTATTATTATTATCTTCCTCGTAATTTTCTTTCGTCTTGCCCTTCTCATTCTCATTGCCCTCGACCATGTCTTATTTTCTTTCTTCTTCTTCTCCTCCTCCTCCTCCTCCTCCTCCTCCTCCTCCTCCTCCTCCTCCTCCTTTTTTCTTCTTTGTCTTCCCTTTCTCTTTTGGCCTTATCCTTGCCCTCTTTACCCTCCTCCTTCCTCTTCTTCCTCTTCGTTTTTCTATTTTTATGTGTGTGTGCGTGTGTGTGTCTCGCGTGACCGCCGCCAACGCTTGAGTACAAAAGACGAAAGCAAACAAACTCCACCGCATATTAATGATCCACGTGACGTAACGCGTTCTCACGTGACGCCACCGTGACGTCACACCTCAGTGCAAACCTCCCCACCTGAGTGCCTTTGAACCCTCCACCTGACCCCACCTGTGCCGTCACTAGGGGCGTGGGAGGCGAATTAGAGCGCGTCACGAATAGATGTTTAGGTGTGTAGATAGATACTAGATAGATAGGTTGATGGATGGATGATAGTGGAATGGATGGTAGGTAAGTGAATAGGAAGTTGATAAATAGACAGTTAGATAGATAAATAGGTAGATACGTACGGAAAAGATAAATTAATATATGTAGATAGGTGAATAAATATACATGTATTAAATAGATAGATAGACAGGTAGAGAGATACATATACAGGTAGTTAGATACATAATAACATAGATACATGCACAATTAAACATTTTTTTCTTTGCTATCGTCTCCCTTACGCATTAATATTATCTTTTTTTTTTTTTTGTAATTATATCCAGTATGTCTATATATTACTCATTCTCTAAGCAATATAATCTTAACTTACCTCTCCTCACTCTTATCAATGGAGTTTCCTTATCTATCACGCTTATCACATCCAGCTGTCGTATGTGTTGATCTATATCTGTCTTTTTTTTTCCCTTTGCGCCTTATCTATTCGTCTCTCACTTTCTATTATCAATCAATGGATAATTTTAATTTAGTTCAGGTATAATTATTGTGACTGTACAATACTGTCACGGTTAGAGATCTAGTAAGCTTAAATATTTGCCTCTCTCTCTCTCTCTCTCTCTCTCTCTCTCTCTCATCCTCTCTCTCTCTCTCTCCTCTCTCTCTCTCTCTCTCTCTCTCGTTTTTCGTGTTTTTCTTCGTATTTTCTCTCCTTTCTCCAGAGTTTGTGTGTCCTCTTCCTTCTCTCTTTTTGGTGTATGTCCTTGTACTTGTTTTGTTTTCTTTCCAGTTGTTTTCCTTGTAATTTTCTTCTTAATATTAACAAGGGGATAGGCAGAGCAGTACTAGGGTGAAGTCCTCTCATCTCAGAATCTGCCAGATGTAATAAATGTCAACATATGAGAGGAACTAAAATTGGAGGGAAAATGGTAAACGAAAGTGAGGGTGGCGTGTTTACTCGACTTTTGACTCTGACTGTACATGTAGGGACTAATTAATGACAGGTGGTGCAGGGACGGTCGCCACAAACACGTGACTGACTAATAAAAAACAGGTGTGGCAGGGTAACTATAATTAGGGTTTAGGTGAAGGCAGCTTTTGGGTAGTGGTAAATTGGTTGCATGGTTGAATGTTGTATAGATAAAGAGGGATTAGTAAAAATACACGTGACTAATGAAGAACAGGTGAGACAGGTAACAGTAATGAGGAAACATTTTAGGTGAAGGACAGGTGAGAACTGAATGGGAAAGTGGTTAACTGGTACATAGGTAAATATTGTACTGGTAAATATTGTACAGGTGAAGAGAGACGGATAATCAAGAACACGTGACTAATGAAAAGGTGAGGCAGGTAACAGTAATTAGGAGACAGTTCAGGTGAAGACAGGTAAAAACAGAATGTGGGAAGTGATTAATTAGTACATAGGTAAATATTGTATAGGTAAAGAGGGACAGGTAATCAGGAACACTTTACTAAATGAACAGATGAGGAAGGTAACAGTAATTAAGGCAGAGTTTAACTAAAGACAGGTGATGACAGATTGTGAAGGTGGCTTGTCATGTATAATTAAGAACAATCAAAGGGGCAGAGATTCTAGTTTAAGATAGTTCAAGGTATGTAAAAAATCAATAGGTTACTAATTAGAGGAGAGTAATTTTTGAGGTAGGTAAGGGTTATTAAGATAGGTAATAGGTAATAAAGTGTACAGTGTTTTCAGGTGAGGATTAATGAAGGTAATAAAATGAAATAAGGAATGAATTATGGACAGTACAGGAGGTATTTCAAGACAGGTGAGGGCAATTAGGAGGACTACGGCAATAAGTGTACAGGTAATTAGTATTCAGGTGAGAAAGATGAAGGTAATATAGTGAAATGGCGGATCAGTTATGAATAAATGAAGTTAATTAAGGGATAGTATTTAGACAGGTGAGATAATAAACGTAAGTAAAAGAAAATATTGAATAATGGACAGTTATCAACAAATAGGGACAAAAAAAAAAACATTAATAAAGAGAAATAGTAGTTAGTAATGCACAGGTAAACGCAATTGAAGTAATAAAGGAACAGCATTAGAACAGGTGAGGGTGATTAAGATAAACTATTTTAAACCTAAAAGACAATTAAGGGACAGGCTAGTTTAGGACGCCTTAGGGCAATTAGGTGAACAAAGGCTAGTTTTTAGGACAGATAAAAGACAGGTGGCACAGGTGAGAAATGATATATCGGTTAATTATGGATAGGTGAGAACAATTAAGGAACAGAGGGTTTACCTTGTAGACAGTAACGCTAATTTATTGATGTAGGATTCAGGTAAGGACAGGTAAAACCTAACTAGGAGTAATGAACGGTTAGTCAGTGACGGGTAACTAATTAAAAGACGGAAGGTTTAGGTGAGGACAGGTAAATTGAAAGGAAAATAATAGTTAGTGATTAAAAGGGGAGACTAGAAACAGACAGGTAAAGATAGTTAGATAATTACAGGTAACAATAATAAAGAAACGGAGCATTCAAGTAAAAATAAGTAAGGTTAGTTAAGACAATTATTAGTTATGTAGCTAATGACAGGTAGCAAGAATGAAAAAAAAAAAAGAAATAGAAGGTTCAGGTAGACAGGTGAAATTAATTAGTGGATAAATGATTAGGTAATAACAGGTAACAATAATTAGGAGAAGAAAGACTCAGGTAATGACAGTTGAAGTTAGTTAAAGAAATTAGTTGTTAGTTAGACAGGTAGCAGTAATTAATAAACGAAAGGCTCAGGTAAAGACAGGTGAAACTCGTTAAGGGAAATAAAACTTAATGAAGGACAGGTAACAGTAATTAAGGATGGAGAGTTCAGGTAGACAGGTAAAGTGGTTAGAGAATGACGGATAACAGTAATTAGAGGATGGAGAGTTCAGGTAGACAGGTAAAGGGGTTAGTAAAATGACAGGTAACAGTAATTAGGGGGACGTAGCACAAACTTATGGCACTTGACAATAATTAAGGTAACAATGGGTTAATTAGACAGGTGGAAACAGGTGAGGTACATGTGGTGTTTTTGTGAATGAGGGAAATTATACTGTGTTAGGGAAATTTTTTTTATTGTTTTTAATCTTTTTTTAATCTTTACTTTCCTTTTAATTCCTTTTTCTTCTTTGTTCACTTCTTTGTCTTCTTTGTTCCCCTTGTGTGTGTTTTTCCGCCTTTTGTTCGTCCGTGTCTGTTTGTCTCCGCTTTTTTTTTTTTTTTTTTTGTTTTTTTCTTTCTTTCTTGATCTTTTTTCCCTCCTCGTTCCTTTTTCTCGCTTTATTTTTTATAGTTCTTTTATTCGGTAACTTTTTTTCATCCGTTCTCTTTCTTTTCTTTTTTATGTTTTGCTTCTCTTTTTTTTTCGTTTTATTTTATTTTTATCCTCCACTAGTCCATTCCCTGCCTCTCTCTCTCTCTGTCTCTCTCTCTCTCTCTCTCTCTCTCTCTCTCTCTCTCTCTCTCTCTCTCTCTCTCTCTCTCTCTCTCTCTCTCTCTCTCTCTCTCTCTCTCAGACGCCTCCTCCCTCACCCTCCATCTTCATCCATCACCTCCCTTCCCCAACAGACTTCTCTCCTTAAAGATTTCTCCTCCTCCTCCTCCTCCTCCTCCTCCTCCTCCTCCTCCTCCTCCTCCTCCTCCTCCTCCTCCTCCTCCTCCTGGTCTCCTTGTCTGCATAAGTAGTATCATGTAAAATCTATCTCCCCTTCTTTTTAAATAGTGTAATCCATCTTGGTGTGT
>NC_087182.1:17747380-17752380 GCF_035594125.1 Scylla paramamosain
CCTAACCTAACCAAATCAAATCTAACCTAACCTAACCTAACCTAAACGTGTACAAACAAGCTCCTTCATTTGCCTAACAAAACTAACCTAATTTGAAATAAACTCACTAAATTCTAATCTAATAGCCTTCCTTTTGTCTTACCTAACTTGAAATAACAAACTCTTCCTTTAGTCCTAACCTAACCAAACTTTACCTACTCTAACGTAATATAAATCCAGCCTGACCTAACCTCTCGTCTTTGTCTGCCTCTCCCACGAGTAGCGGTGCGGGATGATGGTAAGGTGACGGCCATAATGCATAAGTATGTTGCAGTCCTCCCCGCCCTCGCTGCTGTGGTCCTACTCAGTCCCCAGCTCACCTGCGCGGACAACAACATAGGTACGTGCACTGAAGCCCGTGTTGTAGAGAGGAGAACCAGGGAAGACTCGGTAGCCAAGAGACGTACGTTAACCTGACCCGTATTCTGAACCGCTTTGCTCTCTCTCTCTCTCTCTCTCTCTCTCTCTCTCTCTCTCTCTCTCTCTCTCTCTCTCTCTCTCTCTCTCTCTCTTCGACAATTTTCAAAGGCTTCAGAGATGATTAGCTAGGTTCTCACGAGTGTTTCTCCAGTTAATAATGTAGAAATCTTGTTAATCTCTCATCGGAACCGTTAAAAAAAACATCCTTAAAAACTCGTGTAGCTTCAACTAGTGGAAGTAGTGGAGGTGCAGCGGAGTGTCTCAGAATATTTGTCTCCGCATGCCCTGTATTCTGAAACACTACCGCGCCTCACCTCCAGTATTTTTAAAAGGCTCTAGATGAAGTCACACGAGTTTTTAAGAGTGTTTCCATGGTTGTGGTGGCAGATTGGTAACATTTCTATTGTATGAACAGGAGAAAACACTCTTGAGAACTTGGCTAATCATCTCTATGGTCATGGAAAATGGTCAGGATGAAAGGGAATAGCGTTTCTCAATATGGGCCTTTGATAGTGTGTGTGTGTGTGTGTGTGTGTGTGTGTGTGTGTGTGTGTGTGTGTGTGTGTGTGTGGGTGCTTAGGGAGCCTCAGTGTTAGAGAAGTAGAGTAGTTTGTGTGTGTTTATGGAGACGCGGTGGGCAGAGAGGGCAATGAAAGTGTCACTGTCCTTCCTGCTGTTGACTGGATAAAGAAAACTAGAAATGGTTATATTTTCCTGACATTTTCTTCTTGGA
Source organism: Scylla paramamosain (assembly GCF_035594125.1). Taxonomy (NCBI): domain Eukaryota; kingdom Metazoa; phylum Arthropoda; class Malacostraca; order Decapoda; family Portunidae; genus Scylla; species Scylla paramamosain. The sequence goes on from NC_087182.1 coordinate 17,748,573, forward strand.
CATTTCTTTGACATTTTCCCGTGGACATTATTTCTTGACGTTTTTTCCCCATTACACTCTTTCCTCTTGGACATAATTTCCCTTATTTACTGTTTTAATCCCTATTGTTCATTTTTTTTTAACCCATAACCAGATTCTTTCCCAAGGACATTTCCCTTTTTGAACACATTCCCTCCTGACAGATTTCCCGTTAAACTTCCTCTTCTTGGACAAAAAAATCCCTTTGTAGACGTTTATTGTTTACTTGGTGTTCAATATTAAGACTTCAGATGAGAGGCGACCTTTCCGTACCAGGACAAGGTAGGACAAGTGTCAGAAATTAGTTGGAATGAAGATGTGAGACATTAGCACGTCTTCTGAACCTTTAAACCTTATACTGTGTTTTTACATCGTGTTGTGATCTTGGTGTGTGTGTGTGTGTGTGTGTGTGTGTGTGTGTAAGTGGATGAAGAGAGAAGGAGAGGGGAAGGAAAGTTGATTCTGTGATGAGAGAGGAAGGAAGCAAGGAGAGACGGCTGAGTTCGAAGGAATGAATAAAGGAAGGAAGAAAGGAAGGCTGACAAAGAAGGAAGAAAGGAATGAAAGAGGAAAATAAGGGAAGAAGAAAAATGAGGAAAGGAGGAAGGCTGAAAAAGAAGAAAGATTAGAAAGTAAATAAGGGAGGAAAAAAGAAGAAGGAAGGGATGGAGGAGAAAAAAGAATGAATGAATGATACCTGAGAAAGAAACGAAGGAATAAATGATAGAAAACGAAGAAAGAATAAATGAAGAACATCTGAAAAGGAGGAAGAGAGGAAAAGAAAGAGAGAATAAAGTAATGAAGGAGAGACAAAAGAGGAAAGGTTAAACAGGGAGAGAGAGAGAGAGAGAGAGAGAGAGAGAGAGAGAGAGAGAGAGAGAGAGAGAGAGAGAGAGAGAGAGAGAGAGAGAGAGAGAGAGAGAGAGAGAGAGAGAGAGAGAGAGAGATGTAAGGAGTTTGCATTCACCAGCTAATGATATCACTTTGAGGTCACTTACCTGTGCCTTTTGCTAGTAATTACCTACCTGTGGGGACAACACGGTCTTGGGAGTAGTGATGGCGATAATTAAGAAATGTTTGAAGAGTCCACGAGTGAAGAATACATAAAATTGTTAGAGATTTATTATATTTGTTTGCATTTTTTAATAGTACTGCACGTGGAGTTTGGTTTTTCTAAATAGCAATGAATGTTATGTAGAAGATAAAGGAGAAAGCGTTGAGTTAAGAAATGTAATGGAGGTTAATTAATGTAAATATTCAGACAGACTTAGACAGAGAGACACAGAGAATGGAGAGATAGACAAAAACTAGAGACAGAAAGAAGAGACAAAGTAGAAAGAACAAAGAAGAGAGGCAGTCAGAATGGAGACAGAGAAAGAGAAAAAAATCATGCGAAATATGTAAGAATGTAAAGGAAAGTATGCTAAAAATGTACGAGGGAAAAAAAAATAAACAAATTAAACTGAGTACAAGGAAAAGAATAAACAAATAGAGTTAGATATAGTAAAATTTAATGGAATACACAAAAAATAAATAAATAAAGAAAGAAAGAAAAGAAAAGGAAAGTGAATTAAGATGTACATTAAAATAAACAAATAAAACTGAGTAAAGAGAGAAAAAAATAAATAAAGAAATAAAGCTGAGTATATAAAGATTTCACGGAATCAAAAAAAAAAAAAAGAGAAAGGAATAAAAGTGAATGAAGATGTACATAAAAAAAAAAGAGAAGAAGAAAAAAAAAGTAATTGTTTCTTCTCTCGCGTGACGGAATGAAAGAATTAGCACCAGCATATTTACTACACCTTTGCACTGTGCTTTGTTTATACGACTAGAGAGAGAGAGAGAGAGAGAGAGAGAGAGAGAGAGAGAGAGAGAGAGAGAGAGAGAGAGAGAGAGAGAGAACAGGACACACAGCAAGAGGAAACGTAGGTGTTCTAGTGAGTGGCAGACCTTTTTTTGGATCCTTCTACTGCTGCGTCTTTCTTGGGGCGTGAGTGTGAGAGTCTGTTTATGTAGCTGGTGAGTTACGTGGTTTGTGAATTGGTTAGTAAGTCAGCTCGTTAGTCAGCCAGTTAGTTAGTCAGTCAGTCAGTTAGTTGGGTAGTTAATTGGTTCGGTAGTCAGTCAGTCAGTTAGTTAGTTAATTGGTTTGTTAGTTGGTTCGTTAGTTTTTGTTAATATTTTTGTAGTCTTGCCCTGATTCCCTAACACGTAAAAAGAATAAAGGTAATAATAGATAAATAAATATAGACGGTAGGCTGAAAATTTGTATAGAAAATAAATCACAAGCTGTATTTGAAACTCTCCTATGCTATTATTATTATTATTATTATTATTATTATTATTATTATTATTATTATTATTATTATTATTATTATTATTATTATTATTATTTCAGAGTGAACTACAATATTTGAAATTGCAATGGGTGAAATGAAAGCCAGAATGAATAATCACACAAAAATCTGTAACAAGCTTTATTCCTATTTATAATTCGTTTAATCATATACGCTAATTTGTATAGGTGTGTGTGTGTGTGTGTGTGTGTGTGTGTGTGTGTGTGTGTGTGTGTGTGTGTGTGTGTGTGTGTGTGTTGCTGATATCTGAGGAAAGTAGAACAAAGAATTAGAGTGTTATGATAGAAAAGAAGTGATGATTTATGGAAACTAAACACACACACACACACACACACACACACACACACACACACACACACACACACACACACACACACACACACACACACACACACACACACACACACACCTGGAGTCATTGTAAAGGTGCTTTTGAATTCGTAAAAAAAAAAAAAATAATAATATATTTATAAAATGTCACATCAAAGTGAACCGTGCATTCGTGTGTGTGTGTGTGTGTGTGTGTGTGTGTGTGTGTGTGTGTGTGTGTGCGTGTGCGTGCGTGCGTGCGTGCGTGCGTGTCACCATCAAAAGCAAAATCATAACAAAACATCAGAATTAAACTAGACTTTACTGACTTATTATTTCAGGCGAGGGAGGGAGGGGGGAGAGGGGGAGGGGGAGGGGAGAGGTGGGGGGAAGAGAGTGAGAGAAGTAGCGAGGTTGGCAGAAGGGAACAAAAGAGGGAGGGTTATAGAGGAAAGAGGAAGGAAAGAAGGGAAAAGTAGAAGACAGGAAGGAGAGAGGGAGGAAAAAAAGAGAAGGGGAGAAGATAAGGAGAAATGGAGAATTGTAAAGAAGGGAGAAAGAAAGGGAAGAGCAGTAGATAGAAAGAAAGAAAGAAAGGAAGGAAGGAAGGAAAGAAGGAAAGAAGGAAGGAAGGAAGAGAACAGAAGGCAGAAAGAGAGAGAAAAGTAAAAAAATAAATAGATGAGAGGAATGGAAGACTAAAAGGAAAAGAAAGAAAGAACGAAGAAAAAAAAGAGAGGCAGGAAGAGAGAAGGAAACAAGAGAGGAAAAAATGAAAATAATAAATAGGAAATAAAGAACATGGGAAGAAAAAGAATAGAGAAAAATAAGCGAGTGAAATAGAAGGAAAGGAAATAGGTGAGAAGGGAGGAGGAGAAAAAAAGGGAAAGAATGAAAGATGAAGGGAAGGGGAAGAGATGGGAAGAAGTGGAGGATACAGAAAGGATGAAATGAGGAAAGGAGGGAGGAAAGAGTAGGAAGTGAATAGAAGGGGAAGGTGAAAGGGGAAAGGAAGGGAAGGGGAGGGGAGGAAGGGAAGGGGACGCAGCAAAAAGACCCCTTCCATTCATCCCATCACCGCCTGTTATTCACTCCCTCACTTTTATTTACGCATTCATTTATTT
>NC_087182.1:17759880-17769880 GCF_035594125.1 Scylla paramamosain
CCACCACCACGATCACCACCACCACCACCACCACCACGACCAGAAGTAGATTTACAGGGATATTAAAGTAGATGTGTCCAGAGAGAGAGAGAGAGAGAGAGAGAGAGAGAGAGAGAGAGAGAGAGAGAGAGAGAGAGAGAGAGAGAGAGAGAGAGCAGCATCAGAGACAATATATGATAGCCACAATGATAAATATTAATAGGATCTGCTAGCCGAGAGAGAGAGAGAGAGAGAGAGAGAGAGAGAGAGAGAGAGAGAGAGAGAGAGAGAGAGAGAGAGAGAGAGAGAGAGAGAGAGAGAGAGAGGATCGTTACGTATAGTCCATTTTCTAATAGGAGAATGGTATGAGAGAGAGAGAGAGAGAGAGAGAGAGAGAGAGAGAGAGAGAGAGAGAGAGAGAGAGAGAGAGAGAGAGAGAGAGAGAGAATACTGTACATCACTTACATAACATCACAACAAAGTTTTCACGTTCAACACATTTACTTGTTTTAATTCTTACGTCTTGAGAAAAAGAAAAGTCAAAATATTAAAGAAAAGAAAGAAAAGAAGAAAGAAAATAAAGAAATAAAAACCCTTGAGAAAAGTTTTGAAAATAGAATCCAAGAAGATGAGAGAGAGCGAGAGAGAGAGAGAGAGAGAGAGAGAGAGAGAGAGAGAGAGAGAGAGAGAGAGAGAGAGAGAGGAAATAAAATACAATATTATTCCTACTTCCTACTTAAGCTTATCGTCATTTCCTTCCTCCTCTCTTCTTCTTCTTCTTCTTCTTCTTCTTCTTCTTCTTCTTCTTCTTCTTCTTCTTCTTCTTCTTCTTCTTCTTCTTCTTCTTCTTCCAATCACTTTTCACTAAGCAGGAAGAGAGAGAGAGAGAGAGAGAGAGAGAGAGAGAGAGAGAGAGAGAGAGAGAGAGAGAGAAGGGGGTAGGAGGAGGAGCGGGAGGAGGAGGAGGAGGAGGAGGAGGAGGAGGAGGAGGAGGAGGTTGTAGTCAATATCGAGTCTTCTCTTACTTGTTGCTTCTCTCTCTCTCTCTCTCTCTCTCTCTCTCTCTCTCTCTCTCTCTCTCTCTCTCTCTCTCTCTCTCTCTCTCTCTTTCAGCTTTTTTCCTGTCACCTGTTCATCGATTTTTCTTTCGTCTATCTTGTATTTCTTTCCTCTTCTTTTTTTCTCTCTCTTCCTCTCTCCCTTCATTCGTTATTTTCTTTTCCTTTTTCCCCCTTATTCCCTCTTTCGTAAGTACACACACACACACACACACACACACACACACACACACACACACACACACACACACACACACACACACACACACACATATTGCTCGTGTGTGTGTGTGTGTGTGTGTGTGTGTGTGTGTGTGTGTGTGTGTAACCTTGACTGTCTAAATTCATGGCATATAACTTTGTCTTCCTTCTCCTCCTCCTCCTCCTCCTCCTCCTCCTCCTCCTCCTCCTCCTCCGTATACGTTTTCATTTTCGTGTCTTCCATTTTCTTTATCTGTTCGTTTTCTTTTTTGTTATCTTATCGTTTTCCTTTATTCTTTTCCTGCTCCTCCTCCTCCTCCTCCTCCTCCTCCTCCTCCTCCTCCTCCTCCTCCTCCTCCTCCTCCTCTTCCTCTTTTTCTTCTTCTTCTTCTTCTTCTTCTTCTTCTTCTTCTTCTTCTTCTTCTTCTTCTTCTTCTTCTTCTTCCCTTACTTCTTCTTTCCTCTTGTTCCTCTTCCTCCTCCTCCTCCTTTCCGAATCGTTTGTTTTTCCTGGTCCTTCTCTCCAATATTCCTCCTCCTCCTCCTCCTCCTCCTCCTCCTCCTCCTCCTCTTCCTCCTCCTCCTCCTCCTCCTCCTCCTCCTCCTCCTCCTCCTCCTCCTCCTCCTCCTCCTCCTCCTCCTCTTTAATCAGCGTATCGTCTCACCATCTCTGCTCAAAATAAAAAGGAGCTACTAGCTAACAGACTGCTAACCTAAAGGAGAAACAAGTTGACGGGAGTTGATGAGATTGACAGGGAGCAGAGTTGACGGGGGCACTTGCTCTGAGAGGGAAAATAGACGAGGAAACCTGCCAAAGGGTGAAATTTATGGGGGGACTTGCTAAAGGGAAAAAATTGACGTGGGAAAAGAGATATGTGAAAGATTTGATGGTAAGGAAAACGGGAGGAGAAATTAAATGAAATGGGTGAAAGAAATGGAAGGAAAAATGGGGGGTTTGGTTGATGTGGGGAAATTTGATGAGGGTGAAAGGTAATATAGGGTAATTTAATGATAGTTGGTGTTGATACGGGGGAAAGTTGAGAGTAAGAGTTGACATAGGGAAATTTGATAGGGGTAAGAGATAACAGAGGAAAATTGAAGTTGGGTAAGAGTTGACATAGGGAAAAGTTGACGAGAATAAGAACTGACACAGGAAAAAAAAAACGGTAACAGTTAACATGGGGGAAAATTGATACAGGTGAAAATTGACAGAGGAAAAAAAATGACGGAAAAAAACAGACGACAAATAACGGAAACAACGGACATAGCTTGGAAAAAAAAGAAATTGACGTAGTAAGACTCAGCATAGGGGGAAAAAAAGTGTAAAACTTGATGTTGGGGAAAAAGGGAGGAGGAGGAGTGGGCATTAGGATTTACTTTAAAGAGTTGACATGGGGAAAAAAATTGACGGGAGTAAGAGTTGACAGGGAAGTTATTGACGTGGTTAAGAGAACTGACGGTGAGGAAAATGAAAGGAGGGTGGAACTTATCGTGTGTAAAAAGAAAAAAAAAAGAAAAAGAAAAAAAAACAGCGGGGGAAGAGAAGGAAAAGGAAGGGAAAAAAAAAACTGACATGGTGTTATATTGAAGTGGGTAAGTAGCGACAGAAAAAAAGAATATTGCAATAGGAAGGTAATATTAAAGTGAAGTCATGAATTCCATTGACGTGGATACAAGATAGCATAACGAAGACTTAAAAGAATGATTGGGAGGTTGAAGACATGGGTATAAAATTGAAGGAGAGGTGAGAATCGTTAAATTTGGGGGATTGAAGTACGTGACAGTTGAATAAGTTTAGGATGGGGCGGGAGATGGAGGTGTAAATATTCAAAGGGTTAATAAATGAGAGATAAAAATTGATGGGGGGGGGTGAAAATTAAAGTGTTAAAATCGAACTAGCAAAGATGGGAAATTGAAAACGAACGAGGGAAAGAGTAAAAATGCGGTAAAAATAAAAGAATAAAAGAAAATTGAAGGGGAAAACAGAATACATGACAAAAATTGGGCTGAAAAATTGAAAATAAATAAAGAAAAACAACAACAACAACAAAACAACCAAAAGAATAAAAAAAAATATATTGAAGTGGAAACAAAATACGACATACAAAATTGAGGTGGGTAGCTGAGATTGCAGTGGTGAAGTGAAGTACTGGTAAGGATGATGATGGATGAAGGGATTGACGAGAGGGAGGGAAGGGTTAGAGAGGAGAGGCTGCGTGGGATGGACAGATTGATGGGGTAAGGAATTGATGGAGTTGAAGGGGAGGGAAGGAATGCTTGTCAATTTTAATCACTCATTCTTCCCTTCATAAAAATCTAAATGGAAAGAGGCAATGAAAAAACTCTCTCTCTCTCTCTCTCTCTCTCTCTCTCCTCTGTGTGTGTGAGAGAGAGAGAGAGAGAGAGAGAGAGAGAGAGAGAGAGAGAGAGAGAGAGAGAGAGAGAGAGAGAGAGAAGGGGAGAGAAAAGATGGCCGGAGGGAGGTAAACACGAATGGGAGAGGGAGAGAGAAAGGGAGAGGGAGAGGGAGAGGGGGGACTGCCTTATTTTTGGGAGGAGTTAATTTAGCGAGGGAGAGGGAGAGGGAGAGAGGGAGAGGGAGAGGGAGAGGGAGAGAGAGAGGGAGAGGGAGAGGAAAGAAACCGAGGTAGGAAAGCTGGATTATGGAAGAGGATGAGAGAGAGAGAGAGAGAGAGAGAGAGAGAGAGAGAGAGAGAGAGAGAGAGAGAGAGAGAGAGAGAGAGAGAGAGATGGTTTTCTTTGCTTGGTGAATGAGGAAGATTGGGGGGAGGAGGAGGAGGGGGAGGGGGAGGAAGAAGAAGAGGAGGAGGAAGAGAGTAGGATGACAAAGAAGAGGAGGAAGAGGAAAGGGAAGACAATTACCATATGATGATGAGAAGGAGGAGGAGGAGGAGGAGGAGGAGGAGGAGGAGGAGGAGGTAAGATAGAAGAAGGATGAGGAGAAAATACTTAGTTGGAGAAATATGCTATTGGCTTAGAGAGAGAGAGAGAGAGAGAGAGAGAGAGAGAGAGAGAGAGAGAGAGAGAGAGAGAGAGAGAGAGAGAGAAAATGAAACTATACCGTACAATCTAATAATAATAATAATAATAATAATAATAATAATAATAATAATAATAATAATAGTAATAATAATAAAAACATCAATATTTCAACCTTTTAATTTTTTTTTCTTCACTCTTTCTCCTTCACACACACACGCACACACATACACACGCACACACGCACACACACACACACACACGCACACACACGCACACGCACACACGCACACACACGTCACTTACACGTCACGAACACGTCATTTGTGATAGAGGAACCAATATTTGTCCATTCATCGATCGTCTCTCTCTCTCTCTCTCTCTCTCTCTCTCTCTCTCTCTCTCTCTCTCTCTCTCTCTCTCTCTCTCTCTCTCTCTCTCTCTCTCTCTCTCTCTCTCTCTCTCTCTCTCTCTCTCTCTCTCTCTCTCTCTCTGTGTGTGTGTGTGTGTGTGTGTGTGTGTCTGGTGATATTTTAGTGAGAGACTGAGAGATGATAATGATGAGAGAGAGAGAGAGAGAGAGAGAGAGAGAGAGAGAGAGAGAGAGAGAGAGAGAGAGAGAGAGAGAGAGAGAGAGAGAGAGAGAGGGTCAGGTGTGAGGATTTACCTGTTGCCTCTAATTAGCATCGTTTGTACCTGGTTTATAAGGGGCGACACACACACACACACACACACACACACACACACACACACACACACACACACACACACACACACACACACACACACACTGGTATACATACATACATACATACATACATACATACATACGTTAGCCTGCCGTGGCTTTTATGTATGGGGATTTTAAAGGTGTGTGTGAGTGTGTGTGTGTGTGTGTGTGTGTGTGTGTGTGTGTGTGAATATGTATCTGTCTGTCTCTCTACTTATATTTTCATCTACAAATAATTTTCTGTATCTATTTCTCTCTCTGTCTGTCTGTCTATCTATCTGTCTATCTATCTATCTATCTATCTATCTATCTATCTATCTATCTATCTATCTGTTTTGTTTATCTGTCTTTATGTCTTTAGTTACCTTATTTTTGCGTTTACTACTTCCATTCTCTCTCTCTCTCTCTCTCTCTCTCTCTCTCTCTCTCTCTCTCTCTCTCTCTCTCTCTCTCTCTCTCTCTCTCTCTCTCTCTCTCTCTCTCTCTCTCTCTCTCTGGATTTAGGAGAATGGACAACAAACACATCATCCATAACAGATAGAGAGAGAGAGAGAGAGAGAGAGAGAGAGAGAGAGAGAGAGAGAGAGAGAGAGAGAGAGAGAGAGAGAGAGAGAGTGCATTATCTCCTCTCTCACATACTGAAAATAATACATGTTCTCTCTCTCTCTCTCTCTCTCTCTCTCTCTCTCTCTCTCTCTCTCTCTCTCTCTCTCTCTCTCTCTCTCTCTCTCTCTCTCTCTCTTGCTCTTTCTTATCTTTCTCTCATCATTTCTCTCCCATTTTCCTCCTCTCTTCCCTCCTCCTCTCCTCATATTTACTTCTCCTCCCTCCTCCTCATTCTTATTATCTTTCTTTTTCTCCCCTTTTCTTTTGTTTTCCTTGTATCTTATCTTATCTCTTATTTTTTTTCCTTGCTGTTCTTTCTTTCTCTATTTCCTCTTCTGTTTCCCTCTTCTTTCCTTTCTCTCTCTTTCTCTTCCCTTTCCGATGTTTTTAGTTATTTTCCTTCTTCCTCTCTTTTATTAGTCTTCTCTTCTTATTTCTTGCTATCTGTTTTCTTTCTTCTTTATCTTCCTCTCTTTCCTAATTCTTCCTTCGTTTCCTTGTTTATTTTTACTCTATCCCTTTTCTTCATTTATCTTTAGTTTTACCTCTCTCTCTCTCTCTCTCTCTCTCTCTCTCTCTCTCTCTCTCTCTCTCTCTCTCTCTCTCTCTCTCTCTCTCTCTCTCTCTCTCCGTTTGTCCTTCATTTTCCTTCTTCTCTCACTCCTTCCCTCCCTTTGTCCTTCCCTCCCTCCCTTCCCTCCCTTCCTCCTTTGTCCCTGAGCCTCTCCCTCTCCCTCTCTCTCTTTGTCCCTCCCTCCCTCTCCCTCTCTCTCTTTGTCCCTCCCTCCCTCTCCCTCTCTCTCTCCCTCGCCTTCTGACTGACAGTATGATACAAAAAAATAATGGGGATCTTTGAGAGAGAAATAGATAGATACTCTCTCTCTCTCTCTCTCTCTCTCTCTCTCTCTCTCTCTCTCTCTCTCTCTCTCTCTCTCTCTCTCTCTCTCTCTCTCTCTCTCTCTCTCTCTCTCTCTCTCTCTCTCTCATTACGTATTTTTTTCTCCTTGTCTCTCCATCTCTTGTCTCCTCGTTTTTATTTATGCATGCCTATTATGGTCTCTCTCTCTCTCTCTCTCTCTCTCTCTCTCTCTCTCTCTCTCTCTCTCTCTCTCTCTCTCTCTCTCTCTCTCTCTCTCTCTCTCTCTCTCTCACCTGCTAATTAATGCAGAGGAATCACACCTGGATCACTCTCCCTCTCTCTTTTCCCTGCCGCCTCTCTCATCTCTCTCTCTCGTGAGAAGGAAAAAAGCAGGATTGAAGGAGTAAAGAGGAGAGGAAGAGGAAGAGGAGGAGGAGGAGAAGGAGGAGGAAGAGGAAGATTGGGACGTAAGACTACTGAGAGAAAGAGGAGGAGAAGGAGGAGGAGGAGGAGGAGGAGGAGGAGGTTGTGAAGAATAAAGAGGAGGATTTAGGTAAGAAAGAGGAGGACTAGGAAAGGAGAAGTGGAGGATTAGCAAGGGGAAAGGTGGATTAGGAAGAAAAGAGGAGGAGGAGGAGGAGGAGGAGGAGGAGGAGGAGGAGGAGGAGGAGGAGAACAGATTGAAGAGAAAGAAATGACAGAAGAGGAGTAGATTAATAGATTAAATTTTTCTTTATTGACAAGCGGAGGAGGCGTAGGAGGAAGAGGAGGAGGAGGAGGAGGAGGAGGAGGAGGAGGAGGAGGAGGAGGAGGAGGAGGTTAATAAAGATCATGTCCTTGTATGATGTTGTCTTGAAGAGGAGGAGGAGAAGGAGGAGGAGGAGGAGGAGGAGGAGGAGGAGGAGGAGGAGGAGGAGGAGGAGGAGGAGGAGTTCGCTTTTACTACTAAGGAAGGAAAATAAAGGATTAGATGAAGGAAAAAGTAAAGAAAAAGTATGAAAGAGGAAGAGGAGGAGGAGGAGTTGAAGAAGAAGAAGAAGAAGGAAGAGGAGAAGGAGAAGAAAGAAAGAAAGTAGAAATGTAATAGAAGAATTAATTTTTTTCCACGTACTTTCATGTTTTATTTATTTTTTCGCTATTTTTTTCCTCTTTCTTCTTTTTCTCAGTCTGTTTATTCTTTTCACTCTTCTTTTATATATATTTTCCTTTATTTTTCCCTTGTTTCCCATTTTCATTGTATATATTCTATTCTTCGCCTTTCCACCTATTTTTTTCCTAATTTGGCATTTTCTTCATTATATCCCTGGTTTGACGCATTTCTTCCGGTTTTTCCTCTTATTTTAACGTTAATTTCCCCTCTCTCAAGTTATTTCCCTGATCTGATTTCCCATTTTCATCTTTTTCCACGTCATTCCCCCATTTATTATCATTTTCCCACAATTTTCGTCAAATTTCCATGTTTTCATTCTCATTTATTTTTCCATCTTTTCCTCATTTTAAATTCTTGTATATTTCCTAAAGGGAGCAATTTCGTCCATACAGTAGCTTGTCACAATCTCGCGGGGGCCAACAAGTCTGCAAGAGTTAACCAGTATTCTCAGTCATTCATCCCTTTCTCTGGTAATCTCTGGAACTCCCTGCCTGCTTCTGTATCCTCTCCTTCCTATGACTTAAACTTTTCAGGAGGGAGGTTTCAAGACACTTATCCTCTAAATTTGGGATTGGCATTCTATTGGGGCTTTTTTTTTCCCCCATTTTTTGTTGCCCTTGACCAGATAAGTAAGTATGCATCTCCTATACTGGGTACTGTAGGCTTATTGGCTTCATGCAGCTTCCCTTAAGTTGCTGTATTCTTATTAACGCTTTCACTGCGATACTAAACAGTTAACAGCACCAGAAGTAATGCATGAAAGAAGGGGATTATAAAGAATAGATTTCTAGCCAGTTCAAACATTGGAGGTGGCTGTAGAACAAGTAAAGGTGTCTTAGAGTGACTCCTAATTAGGGAAAGGTATACCAAGTGGCAGTGAAGGGGTTAAAAAGAGTTGATTTTGCAATTTCTACTCACTTTAAACATTGGTGATGGCTGTAAAACAAGATGTCTTAGAATGATTCATAATTAAGGAAAGGTGTACCAAGTGGCAGAGAAAGGGTTAGAAAGAGTTGATTTTGCAATTTCTACCTAGTTTAAACATTGGTGGTGGCTGTAAAACAAGAAAAGATGTCTTACAGAGTGACTCGGAGTGAAAGAAAGATGTACCAAATACTCGTAGGTTTTTAGAGGGTTAAGGGTTCCTGAAACACCTGTGGAAGTATGAAGTTAATCGTGTTTTTCTCTCGCCTCACCTGTGTTATCTGAAGATCCCCCACGATATGTCCCTTCATTCAATTCCCCGCCGTGTTATTGAATCCCTTCTCTTCCCGGCTGCTATTTTTAATTTGTTATTTTGTTAATCTCTTTTTCGTGTTTTTTTTTTTTTTTTTTTTTTTTTTTTTTTTTTAAGGGGCGAAGTAACGTTATGAGTTTTTTAATATTTGCATCGGAAGTGTATTTGTTTTCGTGTGTCTGTTTGTCTGTTTCTCTTTTTCATTTGTCTTTTTTGTCTGTGTTGTTCTGTATCTCTTGCTTTATCATATTCTTTTTTCTATCGTTTTCAGTTTTTTTTTTTTTTTTGTCTTGTCTATCGTTTCTTACCTGTCTGTTCGTCTGTCTCTCAATTTTGTTTTCATCTTTCTATTTATCTGTTTCGTCTTGTCCTATCTGTCTGTCTCTCACTGCCTGTCTGTGTATCTGTCTGTCTCTTGTCTTGTCCCGTCATTTCAGCTGTCTTTCTCGCGTCCTGTTATGTCCGTCTGTCTGTACGTTCATTCATCTGCCTGTCTGCCTATCACGCTGTCTGTCTGTCTGCCCATCACCAAGATATTGACCACTATATATTAATTTCTATATAATTAATCACATATTCGAAAAAAATATATATATCTATAATTCACCCTGACTAAGTAATCGATTTTTTTTTCGTATTGATTACATATTTATCTTTTTCCCTCTTCATCGTAATTATGTAATGGATATTTTATATTCAGATACACAAGATATTCCTTCCTTTGCGTATCGCACCTATAAATAATCGAGAGGCGTGGGTGTTTTGAGAGGCGCGGATGCTGGTGGTGGTGGTGATGGTGGTGGTGGTGGTGATGGTGGTGGTGGTGGTGGTGGTGGTGGTGGTGGTGGTGGCTTTTAAAGTTGTGTGTAGATGCTTAGTTGTCTTGCGAGGTTGTGTTGGTGGTGGTGGTGGTGGTGGTGGTGGTTGAGGTGAGAGAATCTGCCAGGAATATTTCTCTCTCTCTCTCTCTCTCTCTCTCTCTCTCTCTCTCTCTCTCTCTCTCTCTCTCTCTCTCTCTCTCTCTCTCTCTCTCTCTCTCTCTCTCTCTCTCTCTCTCTCTCTCTCTCTCTCTCTCTCTCTCTCTTCCTGTTTTCACCTTCCATCCCTTCTCCCTCCGTCTCCCCCTTCGTCTCTCTCCCTCTCTCCCTCTCCATTCTTCCTGTTTCCTTCTCCCCCACTC
>NC_087182.1:17774880-17777380 GCF_035594125.1 Scylla paramamosain
GGGGCTTCTGACTGACAGTATATATTACCAGAATTTATAATGAGAAACTGCTAAGAGGGATTTTTAAGATCGTACAATAATTTTGGTCTGTATTTATTTATAATGAGAAACTGCAAAGAGATTTTTAAGATGGTACGATAATTTTGGTCTGTATTTATTTATAATGAGAAACTGCAGAGATTTTTAAGATGGTACGATAATTTTGGTCTGTATTTATTTATAATGAGAAACTGCAAAGAGATTTTTAAGATTGTACGATAATTTTGATCAGGATTGGTTTAATATTAAGCATTCAGTAATAACTAAATTTTATTGTTTAAGTGATTTATGCATGAATATTGCTCGGAGATTTTGAGAGACCATGTGTGGCTTTTATTTATACATTTATTTATTCACTAAAGAGATAGCAAACAGTCTTGGGTTTTCCTGATATGCTGTTAAATAAGTCATTGAAATAACTGGATTAGGAACTGCTGTGGTCTGAAGCCAGTGTACATATGACATTTATTTAATCACGAAAGTCACACTCGTTTACATAATTAGTAAAAAAAAAATGTTGAATAAGACTATGGAAAATCAATGTGTATTTTGAGATTTTTGTTACCAAAATATCGAATCCTCTGAGAAATTTTCGGCAGTAGGATCAGATGCGCTGTAAAGTTGATGCCGTTATTGGACGCCATAATTCAAGGACACGTAAATGTATTGGTAAGTAATTTCAAGTATTTCCGTGACACCATAACTGGATGATTTGTAACTTTGAAACCTTGCGATCAAACACTATTATTACCGTCCTTATGATGCTGCAAACTGATGCTTCTTAACTTGGAGGCATTGTAAACTATATATATAATTGAAGATGATTGTGATTTTGATTGAACTCTACAACTTTCCCTATAGAGCATTGAACACCCTCTCGTAAGTTTCACGTCGAATCAGATCCTCTTTAGTTTCCTTTCCAGATTTTGCAATGAGGTTTTCCGCAATCATATGATTTTAAAATGAAATCAAACTCCATATAATTTCCAGGCAAATTTTCTGTAATATTATAATTTTAAAACGAAATAAAACTCTGTAATTTCCGGATCTTGCAGTCAGATTCTGCACAGCCTTTTAGTTATGAAGCAAGGTCAAATTATTTATACTTTCCTTAGAAACCAAATGCTACAAAATATCAACACATCTTCCTGTAATATAAACACATAAACACACGCGCAATAGATACCCTGCAATCTTAACCCTTTAACTGCTATCCAGGCGTTTCCCATAATCCTTTACCCTTTTCAGACTCTCATTTCTGTAATAAAGGATGCTAAATATTCCTGTAGCCTAGAAAATACAAAATTAATATGTTATACTCTCTATATACTCAATCTGTTCCTGGTGCTTTGAATGTTATAAAAATACGACCACAGTACAAAAATTATCCTTATAAATCACAAAGACAAACATAACCAGAAACAGAACCATTTTTACGTTCAAATACGGAATTCAATCGTCTATAACACCCACAGCTTCCAATTAGACACTCCATAATGCCAATATACCTTTTCCCTACCGCATAAACAGCCAATAAACTCAAACCTGCCCTTATCACTACAATCAGCTACTGTATAGATGACTGAACCTTCACTACAGTGCACTCATATCCTCTATAGCTGCAGGGGGTCGCAGTAAGGCATTCAGATACTCCACAATATCAATATACCTTTTCTGTATCGCATAAATAGCCTATAAACTCAAACCAGGCCTTTATATTACAACCAGATACTGTATAGATGACTGAATCTTCACCACAGTGCACTCATATCCTCTATAAACTCAAACCAGGCCTTTACATTTCAACCAGATACTGTATAGATGACTGAATCCTCACTCTAGTGCACTCATATCCTCTATAAACTCAAACCAGGCCTTTACATTACAACCAGATACTGTATAAATGCCTGAACCTTCACTACAGTGCACTCATATCCTCTATAGCTGCAGGGGATCGCAATAAGACAGCTAATACTTTTAAGATAGAATCGAACACCTTGCTATCCCTTGCTTGTATTGCCTCGATCCTTTCTGTGGCTGCTGACTCGCTTTGTAGGATCACATGGATCTTATTTTTATCGCCTTTCCTGAAGTTCCCATCCTTTCTTCCCTTAGGCTAAGAGAGAGAGAGAGAGAGAGAGAGAGAGAGAGAGAGAGAGAGAGAGAGAGAGAGAGAGAGAGAGAGAGAGAGAGAGAGAGAGAGAGAGAGAGAGACTGATACTTGATACTTTATTGGCCTCCCAAGATACATCCATAAAGAAAATAATTAATAATACTGAAGCCAAGAATCATTATGAGAGAGAGAGAGAGAGAGAGAGAGAGAGAGAGAGAGAGAGAGAGAGAGAGAGAGAGAGAGAGAGAGAGAGAGAGAGAGAGAGAGAGAGAGAGAACGAACAGGATATACTATGGAGAAAGAATGCAGAATAGAAGGGGAAGAGGAAGGGGGAGGAAGATGAGGAGG
>NC_087182.1:17787380-17797380 GCF_035594125.1 Scylla paramamosain
TTTGTCCTATACATGTTAAGTATTGTGTGGGATGGAATAAATTATCACTATTGAGACTATAGGAAAGTTGAGAAAAGAGGAAAATCACTTTGTAGGAAGAAATCGTCACCATTATATAAAAAGTGTGAAAAATAAGGGCGTTTAGTTAAATGACGAACATAGAACTTAAGGAGTATTTAAATCCCAGTAACAACTAACTGAACCAAACCTTTCACCCAGCGAGGCGTGATGGAGGACGACGACGAGGGGTCCTGGTCCAACATGCCTGAGGTGTTCCCCGGCGGCTCCATGGTCCAGCAGAACTATGGAGGGTACCGCGGCATGCCCGGTGACCTGCAGGGGTACCGGGGCCGCATGCGCAACATCCCGGACTACAACAGCATGCGTAACCTGCCCAGTGACCCTCAGGAGTACAGCAGCATCAGCAACTATCCTGGCTACGGCATGCGGGGCGCCCCTGACGACTACCGCTACCAGGACATGGGTGGCCTGTCCGATGACCTGCAGCCTTATGGTGACCTGCAGGCACCACGTGGCAGCCTGCGCATGGCGTCTGGCAGTCCCATGGGGGGTATGAGTGGCTACGGCAACATGAGGAGCCCCTGGAACATGGCTCTTCCCCCTCGTAATGTGATGGGAATGCCAGATATCTGGGAGCAGCAGAGTCTGAGAGGCCCCATGTCCCTCGACGGCAGTCCATGGGGGTACAGGCGCTATGGGGGAGTGCCAAGAGGGAGCTACGCCTACCAGCCTCCACGAAGGGATGCCCCCATGCAGCGGCTCCTGATGGAGGGATACCCCAACCAGGTGTCCCAGCAGGAAGCCGACCTCATGCCCTACAAGTCAGTGTGAGTCTTGTGTCTTGTCTTTTTTTCATTTCCTTTTAAGTAGTTCATTGGGCTTGGTGACTACTTACATGCTTGCATACACACACACACACACACACACACACACACACACACACACAGTGGTAGCATAGCTGAGAATTGAAACCAGGGCCACATCATTTCCAAGTCAAAGCTTTTACCACTGCATCACTGCCTCACACACACACACACACACACACACACACACACACTAACACACATAAACAATCCTATAACTCCTAAAATTTAAGGAAACGAAGGGAAAAAAAGACAAAGCACAGAAAAAAAAATATCTTCATAAAACCTGACTATAGAAAACCCAATCTGATCCTCTTGACACTCTCCCTCTCTCAAAACTCCCCTTGCCTTCCCCCTCACAGCTTTGGATCCCAGCTGAACAGTCTGGAGGGCTACGACGAGGAGGACCAGGACTACGGTGACTACGGCATGCTGGGAGACTACAGTGACTACGACCAGTATGACGACAACCAGTTCGGCAGGCCACGCACCTTCCCCTACATGCAGAAGTTTGTCAAGAAGGACGAGGAGACCATCGGTGAGTCTTGGTTGTTGGCAGCTGCTGATGCTCTCGTCTGCTTACTGGTTCTAGTTCATGTTTTCTTTCTTTTCTTTCTTTCTTTCTTCCTTCCTTCTTTCCTTTCCTTCTTTCTTTCTGTCTTCCTTTTTCTTTTTTTTTCTCTCATTTTGGAAAGGGATGCCAGTCTGTGGTAATAAAAAGTCTTAAGAGATAAAAAGGAAGAAGTAGTCAGCTTATTGGTTCAAGTATTCAGTGGTTTCTTTTTTCATTTACTTATTTATTTATTTATTTATTATTTATTTTTATTTATTTTATTTATTTATTTATTTATTTATTTTTATTTTTTTTGTAAGGGATGCTGGTCTAAGGAAAAAAAAGGAAGAAAGAGAATAAAAAGACCCACTAATGATCCAAGTCCCCTTAGAGAAAGCCAGAAACATTATTCCAAATTTGAGGATAAGTGTCATGAAACCTTGTGTGTATGTATGGCAAACTGACTTATTCTTACTTATTCTCACCACCTTACTTTACCAACCACCTCACCATCTTATTACCAACATTCTTACTTATTCTCACCTTAGTTATTTGTACTGATTATTTGTACATGTGTCATCCAGTACTTGTAAGTGGCACATAGATTTGGTTAGAATATAAAATCAATTTGCCATATCTAACAAGAAACACAGGATATAGCAGAACTTTATTCCTCTAACATTTAAATTATGGTCCCACAATCCCACTGACTTGTCCAGATCCATAGAAAAACACAGATGATCACCTACCTGCTCTGTGTCTGGTAAGAAAACACAAACACTTGGCTCAGTTAGTGGACAGGAGCATCAGACAGACGTAGTGTTACCATGATAGTGCTGGTGCTGGTGGATTGGTGGAATGTGTAGGCAGAGTTGGCTTTAGTGAGTACTTTATGAGGATGGATTATGTGAAGAGCGTCTGTCTGGTTTAGGATTAGTTTTGTTCAGTTTGGTTTACATCAGGTTAGATTACATGTAACTCATCCTAACGTAACTTCTCCTAGCATGGCTCACCTGTAAAATAGCTGGAGTGGCTGATGTTCATGTGATCTTAAGAATTTTTGGTAGATTAAAGTTTGCAAGGAGTGTGAATGACTTGGTAAGACTCTCCTGCCATAAAGAGAAAGATGACAGCCAGATGAAACACTTGGTTACAACACAGCAAAGCCAAATTGTCAGCTTTTTAGCAGTCAAGGAAACCTCCCAGCATAAAGCACCACACACACACACACACACACACACACACACACACACACACACACACACACACACACACACACACACACACACACACACACACACACACACACACACACACACACACACACACACACACACACACACACACACACACACACACACACACACACACACACACAGTCAGTCTCCATGCCTGTATACTCATAAAAATCAGTCACCTTGCTCCAACCCTGGGCACTGTCGGTGTTCTCTTGGGCTCCTTGTCGCTGTCATTACCTTTATCATTGTTTCATTTAATATTCTTATCTTTTCCTGGTGGAAATTTAAAGTCTGTTTTGTATATCTGTCAATTTTTTCTTCCCCTCTGCCTGCAAGTTGTGTCAGGGTGGCTTCATTAATCTGTAGTGCTGTTTACTCTGCCCCTATCTGGTTAGTGCAGGGGAGATAGGGTGGCTTCATTAATCTGTAGTGCTGTTTACTCTGCCCCTACCTGGTTAGTGCAGGGGAGATAGGGTGGCTTCATCAATCTGTTGTGTTGTTAACTCTGCCCTGCTTGTTAGAGAGTGCAGGGGAGACAGGGTAGCTTCATCAATGTATCGTGCTCTTTACTCAGGCCTTGCTTAATTAAAGAGGGCACGTGTGACAAGGCGTCCACATACACATTATTACCACCTCCTCTCATCTCGCCTTATAAGCCTCCAGCTCCAAGCCTCATTACACTGCACTACATTTAATAATAACATAATAACCATCTTTACGTTAGGCTGAAATTAACCTTAAAGGGAACGGCTGAGACGGGACATCACACCCTCTCACTGTGGCAGTAGTACATAATAAGAGGCTCCTGGTTCCCTCTCTCTGCCACCTTTTATTTACTGTTTATGATACAGAGGAAGATACAGCAATGATACTCTTTGAAATCTAGTGGACCATGCAGTCAGGCTTTTCCAATATATCAATATATCCCTCGTCTTATGGTTGAAGATATTCTCTTCCCTTGTGTTCATTATTTCATGTTTACACCCACACATTATTCTCTTCCATGTTTATTCTTCTCATGTCCTTCCTTCTTTGTCTCCAATAATAATAATAATAATAATAATAATAATAACAATAATAATAATAAGTAATAAAGCTCTCATAGAAACCTAGTGAACCTTGCCTCTCATTTATAAATCCCAGTTAAAATGCATTTAGTTGGGTCTCCCTTCTTCTCCTCCCACTACACAGCCTGCAGCATTCATAACATCTGGAAAAAAAAACCCTGGAGTCCCCTTGTGAGATTCTTGAGGTAGCACGTAATGAAGAGCACCAGCCAGGAGTATTAGGTGATCATACAAAGGTCTTGCTGGGGGAAAAATGGGAAATCCAGCATGAAAGTAAGGCTTACAGGGAAAGTAAAAATGATGAGTTAGGAAAAGTAAGATGAGAGTGAATTGTTACTGGTAGTTTTCTCTCTCTCTCTCTCTCTCTCTCTCTCTCTCTCTCTCTCTCTCTCTCTCTCTCTCTCTCTCTCTCTCTCTCTCTCTGTTTGTGTATGTGTGTTTATATTTCTGTCTGTCTCTGTGTGTTCGTCTGTCCATTCACCTCTCTGAAATAATGAAAAATGAGGTTTATATAGTAAAGACCAATGATAGTTTATTGTGGTATTATATAATGGAGGGGTGAGTAACTTGTGCTAGTCTTCCCTGAAAATCTCTCATTTTTCATAAAAGACAGCGGGTCTATACTGAAGGGGTTGTGCTGGAAGAAATAAAGCAGCAAGGTAGTAATGTGATGGATTCCGTTCAGAGATGTGTGTGTGTGTGTGTGTGTGTGTGTGTGTGTGTGTGTGTGTGTGTGTGTGTGTGTGTGTGTGTGTGTGTGTAAATCAGAAACATTAATGAAGAGAAAGTACAAGTATTTCCATATCAAAACAATACAAGATCCAAGCATTTTGTTTCTAAGTCCACACAAATATAAGGAAAAGAAAGTACTGCACATGCATTTTCTTATCAAAACAACACATAAAGACAAACAAGGCACTTTCTGACCAAAACATAAGGACAACAGACTACAAGCATTTCCATATCAAAACAATACAAGATCCAAGCATTTTCTTTCAGTCAACACAAATACAAAAAAAAGAAAGTACTGTACAAGCATTTTCTTATCAAAACAACACATAAAGACAACAAACAAGACACTTTCTGATCAAAACACATAAAGGAGAACAAACTGCAAGTATTTCCTTACCAAGAACAAAACAGAAAAAAAAACAGACCAAGCATTTTCTTACCAAAACAACATAGAGACAAACAAAACACTTTCTGATCGAAACATGCAAGGAGAAGAAACTACAGTTATTTCCTTACCAAAACTGAAAAAAAAAAAACAATAGACATACTCCTCCATCACACATGAAAAGCTTTTGAGAACACTAAGACAAACAGACAAACACCTCAACCTCCCACGTGACTGCCACGGCGACCACAACCACCCACCAGAAGACATAAGCTATATAGGATTCAATTTCACACCGACACACAAGACATTCCCCTTATAAGCATGTTTACCACTGAGAATATCGCTCCCTTTGATCCCCACAAATATTGCCACTTGAAGATCACCCTGGGAAACGAACAGGGAAGCAAGGAGTGATGGGAAAAATATCCTTATTACTCTTGTTATTAGCTACAGAACCTGCCATTGTGCTTTAGATAAGGGGGTCTATTTCTTGACGAGCCTACTTTGCCACACCTGAGACACCCTAACAATGCCCTCAGGCTTGTCCGGCAGGTGTGGGTGACAGGTGTGAGGTGTGACAGGAAGCTATTAGATGTCTAGGTGTTAAAAGGATGCGCTGCAGTGGAAGGAAGGGAATTGTTATATTTGGATGTCTTTTGAGGTGTTGTTTGGTGTTTTCTTGTGTCTCTCTTGCTCTCTCTCACTTACTGTATTCCCTTCTTGAAAGTCAATATTCCCCCCTGAACACTTCACTCACAAGATTTCCTCCCGAATAACTTCCTCATAATTTTGGGTCCATATAAGTAAACAAACCTTTCAGCCTTCAGTGTACATAACCAAATGTGTTCCAGGGAGTGACTACGGGGACCTGGCAGCCCTGGGACCATGGAGCTTCCAGCGAGAGGAGCGGCAGGACGTGAAGAAACCCGGACCATTCTTCAACAGCAAGAACAACTACGCCTTCAGGAACTACAACCAGAGATTCCCCCAGGACACATACCGCCAGGTGTGTGTCTGGCGGGCTGTGGTGTGCTGGCTGTGGTCCTTGCTGTGAGGTGCTCTGTTCTCCCATAAGGACTGATTTCAAAGGCCACAGGGGTGATTAGGCAGGTTCTCATGGGTGTTTTTCCTGTTAGTGATGTGGAGACTGTGATAAACTATACTTAGAATCATGAAAACAGCCTTGAAATTGAAAATCTTAGGAGCTTGCACTAGACCCATTAAACTACCACTAGAATCATGAAAACATCCTTGAAAACCCCATTAACTTGCACTAGAGGCATTAAACTACCACTAGAATCATGAAAACAGCCATGAAAACCCCATTAACTTACACTAGAGCCATTAAACTGCCACTAGAATCATGAAAACAGTCTTGAAATCCCCAATAACTTGCACTAGAGTTTTATTTCATCTTTGAGAGCTTGTATGTATTGGATGTGCTGGTATACTAGTGTTTGTGTTACGACTGTGCCAATCTTAATACGTGTGTGTGTTTAATGCACTATGAATTACGTCCTGCCATGCTCATACACTCACACACTAATATTTTTCCCCCCTCTAATCTTCTTTCCTTTCCATTTCACATATCCATAATTTACATTATTGCCTCACGTCTGTCTGAGCCCGCTTCCGAACACTCACTCATCATTACATATCTTTATTTACACCTTATCTCACTTCATCTGATTATTTCTCATCAGTGACTCTGCCTTCCTGCAAACACACATCTATCATTGCTCTCACTTTGTATCTCTGCACTATTACATCACTTCTATAAATCATTCACTTTGTTATTCCTTGTCCCTGCTCTTCTCACCTTCCAAATGGTTATTATTGGGGTTATTGATTATTTGTGGGATTGGGAAGGCTACGGTTGGATTAGGACGTGAGGTGAAGCTACGATTAGAGGTGTGGTGATAGGTGAATGATTCTGCTTCTCATTTTGTCAGGAGTGTGGCTAATATTCTCTCTCTCTCTCTCTCTCTCTCTCTCTCTCTCTCTCTCTCTCTCTCTCTCTCTCTCTCTCTCTCTCTCTCTCTCTCTCTCTCTCTCTATGTTCTTTCTTTCCTTCTTCGTCTCTTTATTTCTTTCATTTTTGTTTTTTTGCTTTTGTTTTTTTCTTTTATTTATTTTTATTTATTTTTATTTGTCTTTTTTTTCTTTCCTTCTTTGTCTTTTTGTTTCTTCTTTCCTTTCCTTCCTTCTGTCTTTCTTTTTCACTTCTTTCTTCTTTGCTTTCCTTCTTTCTTCCTTTCCTTTTTTTCATTCCATTCTTTCTTCGTCCCTTTCCTTCCTTCTTTCCTTCTAACTTTCGTCTTTTTTTTCATTTCCTTCTGTTTTTTTTTTAATATTTTTCCTTCTTCTTGCTCATTGGTTCTTTCCATCTGTTTTCCTTTATTCCTTCCCTTCCTTCTGCCCTCCTTTATTCCTTTCATTCCTCCTGTCTTCCTTCATTTCCTCTTCCTCTTCATTCCTCCCTCAGCCGGAGATAGCGCCCCTGATGGTTCCTCGCAGATACCAGTGGCAGAAGTTCTTCCCCACATCCGGCCTGTGGTCTACTGGGGGGATGTTCCGAGGTCTGCAGGCACCCCGGGCTTTCTACTCCATGCAGCCAACCATGCAGCAGGGACCTGGCAGCAAGGACGTACCAGGTAAGTGTCTTTTTTGTCACCGTCATCATTTGGTTTAAAGTCGTTTTGTTTTGTAGATAAGATTGTGTTGTTGTTTCGTTTATTGTCCATTTTCTTTTTCCACTTATTTTACGTTTTCTTTTATGTATAGGGTTGGATGGGTTGTGAGTCTCGTCCTCATTTGTGTGTTTTTTGAGGTTCGTTTTCCAATTGTCTTCCTTCAGTCTCCAGATTCTCTATGATCTTCCTCTCAGGTCTTTGCATTGCTTCCTTCGCATACAGTCTCCATATCTTCCTCAGTCTTTTCATTGTTTTTTTTCCTCATATCCTCCTCCACACACAGTCTCCTTTAGTCTTCCTACTGATCTCCCAGCAGCCTCCCTTCCAGTGTTTTCCTCAATCACCACTGGGTTTTCTACAATCTCCCCTCTGGTTTCATCATCATGTCCTCTACAGACCATCTTCATAGCTTAAGTCTTCCCACTGGTCTCTTTTCAACTACCTTCAGCTCAGACACTTGTAAATATTTGTCCCTTCTAACGTGACCACACTGCCTCACTCTTCAATTCCTAAGCTTATGTCCTCCTTGCCCCGTGTTTATGCAGTGATGTAAGGGATAGTTATACATACACTGGTTCCATATTTGTTGTGTCCATTAATATCTTTGTTTATGTGGTGGTGTGCTGGGAGAGTGTGTGTTCATCCTCCTCCTCGTGCTATCCAGTGTGGTTGAGAGAGAGAGAGAGAGAGAGAGAGAGCACTATAAACTATACCTCATAAATGTGTATTAAAACAAGAGTATGATTTTTAACACCTACCAGGGAAGAGCAATTCACCTGATTGTGTGTGATTTTTGTCACACACACACACACACACACACACACACACACACACGCGCGTAACTTCCATCCTGTGTGTGTGTGTGTGTGTGTGTGTGTGTGTGTGTGTGTATACTTTATAATACGTGGC
The DNA here is from genome assembly GCF_035594125.1 of Scylla paramamosain. Lineage (NCBI taxonomy): Eukaryota > Metazoa > Arthropoda > Malacostraca > Decapoda > Portunidae > Scylla > Scylla paramamosain. The sequence goes on from NC_087182.1 coordinate 17,795,845, forward strand.
TGTATGATTAAATAGGAAAACATTACCGTATATATGTATGTTTGTATGTATATGTATGTATTCATATGTTTGTGTTTGGTATAGAATGGGCCCTGAGAGAGAGAGAGAGAGAGAGAGAGAGAGAGAGAGAGAGAGAGAGAGAGAGAGAGGAGAGAGAGAGAGAGAGAGAGAGCGCACCAGCCAGTCAGCCTGTTCAGTAGGCAGGTAGGCGGCCGTGTGGGCGACACTTGTCTTAAAACTTCGGTCAGAAAGTTTTCAGTCTTATATTTTTTTGTCTTTCAAGTCGGTCAGGATGAAACAGCGAGAGGAGGCCACGATTCCTCCCTCCCTCCCTCCCTCTCTTCTCTTTCCTCCCTCCTTCCCCCCTTACTTCCTCCTCCCTTCTCCCTCCCTTCTTCCTCCCTCCTTCCCTTCCTTCTCTCCTTCCTCTCTCCTTCCTTCATACCTCCCTCCTTTCTTTCCTCCCTTCTCCTCCTCCATCCTACTTCCCTTCCTTCTCCTTCCTACCTCCTCCATCCTGCTTCCCCTCCTTCTCCTTTCCTCCTTCCTCCCTCCTTCCCTTCCCCTCCCACTTTTTACCTGCCAGAAGCAGATTGTTATGCCCCTCAGCAGCTACAGTAGTTGACCAGTCTTGATCAGTCCCTCCTCGCCTGCGGATAGAAGCAGTGCTCAATACTTTCCATAGAGTTTAACACAAGGGAAGCTGCAAGAAGCCATCAGGCCTACACGTGGCAGTCCCTGTGTGAAGCATATCTACTTGTTTCCACCTGTTATCCATTAATTTGTCTAATGCTTTAAAGTTTTCTAATGACTCGGCACTAATAATCTGATCACTGAGGCTGTTCCATTCATCCACCACTCTGTTTGACAGCTAGTTCCTTCCTCTTTCTTAAATATATATTTTTTTTTCTGTTGTTATGAGATAGTAAGAATGTAAGTTGAAATTTTGTTAATGTTTGTAAAGCAAGTGTAAGTTGAAATTTTGTTAATGTTCGTAAGGCGAGGGAAGGGAAGGCGCAAGACGGGAGGTGTACACGTGGCAGCTCCCGTGACATTGCTGTTCAAACGAAGTGCATATTGCTTTGCTGCTTGTTTACCCTTAGATAGGTATTGATTTTCCAGACACTCGCTGATATATATATGAACTGTTGACTGTTACGTGGACACACACACACACACACACACACACACACACACACACACACAGAGAGAGAGAGAGAGAGAGAGAGAGAGAGAGAGAGAGAGAGAGAGAGAGAGAGAGAGAGAGAGAGAGAGAAGTTTGAAGGAGAGACGAAGATAATCCCAAGTGGCCATGATTTTTTCCTTCCAATGCTTAAATGAAGAGGAGGAGGAAGAGGAGGAGGAGGAGGAGGAGGAAGTATAGTCTGAAGGAGAGAGAGAGAGAGAGAGAGAGAGAGAGAGAGAGAGAGAGAGAGAGAGAGAGAGAGAGAGAGAGAGAGAGAGAGAATACGTCTTTCAGTTTATCAATCTATCTGTCTGTCCGTCTGTCTGTCTGTCTGTTTGTTTATATTTTAA
>NC_087182.1:17804880-17807380 GCF_035594125.1 Scylla paramamosain
TTCCTGAGCTGACTTTACCTAGCCTCACCTTATCTCATCTCATCTCACCTTAACGTAATCTAACATAATTCAATCTAACTTCTCCTTATTTGAGCTAACTTAACCTATCCTCACCTCTTTCATCTCATTTTATCTTATCTCATCTCATCTCATCTCATCTTACCTCACCTCACCTAAGCTTAGCTCACCTAACCTGATTTAACCTAACATTTCCTTACCTTACTATTCTCACCTCATCTCATCTCATATGTTGTCATCTCATCTCATCTCATCTCATTTTACTTAACGCAAACTAACCACGCCACTGCACCTAACCTAACCTCACCATACCTTACTAAATCTCACTTAGTCTAACCTAACCTAACCTAACCTAACCTAACCTAACCTATCCTTACCTAACCTCACATAACCTAATCTAACATAGCTTTAACCTGACCTAATCTAACCTTACCTTACCTAACCCATCGTAATACAATATGGAGTCATACAAGTTCGTTTACAATCACCTGGAGTTACTTAAAAGCCTCCTACATAATTACTTGCACATGAGGTTACATATACAACAATTTACGTTCGCCTTACCAACACTCAACCAATCAACTACAGTAATCTTGATTCTTCTAAGACCACCTGAAGTAATTTACGTCGTTACCTAAGTTAATTAAGTCATTTAAATTCACCTGCATTTACTAGAGTTCACTTAATTATCAGCACTCACGAACCTAAATATATCATACACTTAAATAGCCACCCCACACTTACCTGAGGTCATGTTAAGTTCACTGTTGTGGCTACCTGAGCTCACCTGGACAACCTTACTCTACATGAATGAACGTAGTATAGTGATAGTCAGGAGTGGAGTAACGTAACACTGTGCTTACCTTCATTCCTTCAGTCTTAACCCTTACTTATATTCGTGGGGGATGTGCAGGCTTCTTATAAACCATGTATTGTTAGCCAGAGAGGTCACTGTATATAAGAATAGTGAGTGAGTGAGTTTTATAGCTTTTAATACGACAAATAGGTTAGGTTAGGTTAAGTAGTGAAGTGGTTAGTTTGAGTTATGTTAAATGAGGAGAGGTCAGGTCATGTATCGTTAGCCAGAGGAGTCACTGGAGATATAACAGTAGTGAGTGAATGACTATATTGTTTTATAACTTTTATTACGACAAATAGGTGAGGTTAGGTTAAGTTAGGTTGTGATGTGGTTAGTTTATGTTAAAGGAGGAGAGGTTAGGAGATATTAGACTAATGAATGAGTAACTAGAGGTGAATTTTAAAGCCTTCATTATGGCAGATCTTGAACAGTGACAATAATGAGTGAATAAATAGAGGAAAATGTTAAGTGTTTTCATTACGATAGACTGAACAATGGAGACACAACAGGAGTGGGTGAATAAATAGACACTTTTTAAAGCAATCATTGTGACAGATATACCAGGCACAATCTCGTAATGGTGTCAGGAATGGACTGTGAAGTAATGCGATGATGAAAGGATGAAACTGATCAGCTGACAGCCTTCTTTCTAAATGTGACAGCTGGTTGTAGGATGGAGGGGAGACGCCAAGCAGTGGAAGAAAGTGTGGTAGATTACTTGTGGCCGTCACTGTACATACCTTCTTTAATTAGGTCATATTCTCAAGGTACTCTTTGTGATTGGCTTTTTTTCTGTCTTTCTTTATTGCCCAGAGTCTAAATAAACAAAGAAAATCGTCTTATTCCTACTAGATTCATCAGACTCTAGTAGAAATTAATGTAGCTTTCAAGATTGTGTTCATGACTGCAGGAATTGTTTACCAGGAATTCTGTATAGAGAGAGAGAGAGAGGGGGGAGCTACCATGGAATGCAACTAATCACCTGTATGGTCCTTGACAATTGCCCTTATGAGAGAACAAACCGTTTAATTAATGTTTCACTGGGATGTGTAACAATTCACGCCACTAAAGGCAGCTCACCAAATCTTCACGAGTACCAGCGTGAGAGAAAGGGGATTAAAAGAGTAAGTTTTATAATGCGTTTCCAGTTCAATGTTTAGAGATGGTCGTGAAAAAAAAAGGGAAAAAAATCTTATTCTCGTTTATGAATAACTGAAGGTGTGCGAAATAAAGGTGAAGGGGTTAAGAATACAGGTCTCACTTTGTTTATTTTCATCTGGTTTTGCGTCAGGTAACCTCATCTAGAATCACTTCAGTTTGAGACTCACCCACACAGAGACACGTGAAGTCCAGCTATTATACTTGATTTGGACTGCTAGGCTCACATCTAAGCATCTCAAACTTCATCTAAAGTAACGGAGACTTTAATGGAGACTCACTGACACTAACTTAGATACACGAGGTAAGTCCAGCCGTTAAACTCGACTTATCTTGAACTACTCGGCTCATATCTAAGCATCTCAAACTTCATCTAAAGTAACTTGAAGACTGACACTCACATAGATACACGAGTTAAGCTCACTTACCAAACTTGCCATCGCTAATCTTGAAACTTTTTTCTCT